>NC_039518.1:3482686-3508191 GCF_003672135.1 Ooceraea biroi | reverse complement strand
AATAATACAGGGTGGCCACATAACTTCTTAACAGCTGAATATTCGGAAACTATTTATCAATCAAAAACGAAAAGCTGCTTCATGAGAAAGTTTTATGTATTCGAGGGGCCTTTTCTAACATTAAATATGAAGTTACCCCCTGCCCCCTGCCCCCTGAAAAATGTTTCAACAAAAATACCTTTTTTTACCCGTAGAAACCCAAAACCAATCAACTCTATATAGGGGGTCCCGTTTGAAATTGTGAAGTTAGAAAGGCCCTCGAATACATAAAACTTTCTCATAACAACTTTTGATTTGACAAATAGTTTCCGAAGTATTTCAGCTGTTAAGAGTTATGTGGGCCACCCCTGTATATCTCGCCAAGAAATAAAAATTTGCTATAGAAAAAACGATATTAAGCGCGAGAAGAAAAATTTAGTTACATAACAGTTACATCTTCACATTAAGAATCGTATACAAATTCGGACCGCGCATGCAAGGGGACCAACAGCCAGGATCGCAAATCATCAAGATCACCGGCACATGTCGCAATTTCAAGCACACAAGTTCGAAACAAAGTGTCTCTCTGAAGCTTGGTACATCGCCGCGATAATCGCGCCATTTAAGGGGAGCCTGCTTAGAACGTTGAAAATAAGGTATATTTTACGAATTTTTTTGGAGAAACTATACAGCGGATCATTATAAAACTTTGATGCATTTATTAGTACATGTTTAAAGATAAAAAAAATTATTTTTTTATTTGAATATATCGCCTGTAGAGGTCGTCCTGGAGGCATCTTAGTGCAGCCGGCATTGCAAATTGGTGAGCATTCTCCTGCCTCCGAATTTCGTCTAAACTGAAAAATTGAAATATGTTCTCGTTATTTATGAATTCCCATCGTCGATGAACCAAAGAGAGAAGAAAAAAGTTGAAAAGTGCCAAAATGGTGGAGCTTAGAACACAAAAGTACGATTTTTAGGCAAAGTTTTTGAACTTTTTCATGCAAAAATAATTGTTTGACTTAATGTTTTTATGAATATTAAAGGTTCATCGACGATGGGAATTCATAAATAACGAGAAAATATTTCAATTTTTCAGTTTGGATGAAATTTGGAGGCAGGAGAATGCTCACCAATTTGCAATGCCGGCTGCACTAAGATGCCTCCAGGACGACCTCTACAGGCGATATATTCAAATCAAAAAATAATTTTTTTTATCTTTAAACATGTACTAATAAATGCATCAAAGTTTTATAATGATCCGCTGTATAGTTTCTCCAAAAAAATTCGTAAACTTATACCTTATTTTCAACGTTCTAAAGCAGGCTCCCCCCTTAAATGGCGCGATATCGCGCGATGTACGCAAGCTTCAGAAGACACTTTGCGACTTGTGTGCATTGAATTGCGACATGTGCTGGTGATCTTGATGATTTGCGATCCTGCTGTTGGTCCCTTGCATCGCGGTCCGATTGTTACGATTCTTAATGTGAGATGTAACTGTTATGTACTAAATTTTTCTTCTCGCGCTTAATATCGTTTTTCTATAGCAAATTTTTATTCTTGCGAGATATACAGGGTGGCCCACATAACTCTTAACAGCTGAATATTTCGGAAACTATTTGTCAAATCAAAAAGTTGTTCATGAGAAAGTTTTATGTATTCGAGGGGCCTTTCTAACTTCACAATTTCAAACGGGACCCCCTATAAAATGTTAGATGGTTGGGTTCTACGGGTAAAAAAAAGTAAATTTTGTTGAAAACATTTTTCAGGGGGCAGGGGGCAGGGGGTAACTTCATATTTAGTAGTTAGAAAGGCCCCTCGAATACATAAAACTTTCTCATGAACAACTTTTTGATTTGATAAATAGTTTCCGAAATATTCAGCTGTTAAGAGTTATGTGGGCCACCCTGTATATATATATACAGGGTGTCCCGGGTTTTAACCGACAAACTGCGGGAGCATATTCTACTAGTGGAAATAAGAAAAAATTCTTATATCGAGTTTGCTTAGAAATGCTTTATTACAAAGTTATAAACCAATATTGAAAAGAAATATGAGATAAGTAACAACGGATTTTTTCACAAAAATAAAATTATCTACGCAATGATTTAGTGACGCATTTCAAAATGTTGTCCTTGCACATCGATACAAACTAGACATCGACGTAGTACAGAATTTGTTACAGTACGACATTCCTGAAAATTTTGTTGCGTCTCAGTAACTGAATTAGTAATTCGTTGCTTTAAATCTATCTGGTACTCTCCTGTTAGGAAATCTACGTTGATACTCTCTTACGGCAGCTCGTGCATTTCCGTCACAGAATCCGTACACGAAATGAATATCGGTGTATTCCTCATTTGAAAACACTTTTGGCATTCTGATAGTAATTGCTAGTTGACACGACGATTGAAATCTAACAGCTACTGTTGTGAAAGTAACAATCATACTGAATCGTTTCAACATAGTGAACATGAATACGTGTGAACATCTTCGACCTTCCAAATTCTGCACTATGTTCCGTTGTTACTTATCTCATATTTCTTTTCAATATTGGTTTATAACTTTGTAATAAAGCATTTCTAAGCAAACTCGATATAAGAATTTTTTCTTATTTCCACTAGTAGGATATGCTCCCGCAGTTTGTCGGTTAAAACCCGGGACACCCTGTATATATATATATATACAGGGTGGCCCATTTTAATTTATACAGTCGATTTTTTAAAAAACTAAAAGAGATACGAAAAAATGTTTCAGACAGACATGTCACGATTTCGAGGGGGACATAAGACGATACCATTGGTTTGACCTTGAATAGTCGTTTGAAGGTCACGCGAAGATCACCTTCAATTTCTTAAATTGAAACCCCAACTTTTTATTGCAGATTCTTATTCTCCATCGAAAAGTAAGTAACTTTTGTGTGAAACATTTTTCCGAAAAATGTCATCTTATGTCCTTAAAATGATCTTCAAGATGAGTTTTGAGGACATTTTAAGGACATAAGATGACATTTTTCGGAAAAATGTTTCAGACAAAAGTTACTTACTTTTCGATGGAGAATAAGAATCCGCAATAAAAAGTTGGGGTTTCAATTTAAGAAATTGAAGGTGATCTTCGCGTGACCTTCAAACGACTATTCAAGGTCAAACCACCATTGGTACCATATCATCTTATGTCCCCCTCGAAATCGTGACATGTCTGTCTGAAACATTTTTTCGTATCTCTTTTAGTTTTTTAAAAAATCGACTGTATAAATTAAAATGGGCCACCCTGTATATATATATATATCGTATATATCGTATAGATTTCCATATTTTAAAGTAAAACTAGATCCTAGAGCTCTCGATATTTTACTCTGCGCGGTGTGGAACCAAACGCGGAACCGAAAAAGCAAAACAGGTGAACAAAATCAAATGTGAATATCGAGCAACTCCTCCAGGAGAATTTCCGATACATTGCTGCCATTCGTGAAAGCAGGGTAACGATGCGGGCCTATATAGTATCTCCGGAGGAATTTCCAGCCAGGAAATTGCGCTAGTGAAACCGCCGCGGCATAATTTCTGGTGGAATGAAGTTGTATTGACTTACTTCGTTATCGCCTTTGCGCGAGGCAAAATCCACCGTATTTCTATGCACGATGCTGAAAACGAGTACGCGTATTAGAAGTATTGTTGCTACTTTTGAAAGCTCTTGTACGATGAAAAAAAAATTACTTGTAATTTTCCAATTTTTCATACGTGCCAGTCGAACCACTATACTTGATCCCGTTATTCCACATCTGTTTTTTTTAATTTTTAATATGTAGCAAGAAATGCTGCTATTATCGGAAAATTTTAATTCAAATTTTTTCAAGCTACGGATGTGCTTTTATGAAGTCTGCATGCTCATTTCAAATATAGTGAACGGCAGTGAATTACGTCAGCGACTTGATGTTCGATCATACGCTTATACTTGTAGTGGATAAATAAGGTAACAGACAGACCAACTGTGAAGTCCATCCTCTTGAAGAAGAATGGAAGTTCAGCTACCAGCTGTCGGTAAGCTCACAAAAGCTCCGGGCTTTCCACGCTCAAGCAAGATCCGTCGAGCTTTCCGCAAGGTACCGGCAATTCCACGCGCGGCAACCCTAGCGCACGATAAATCCTTCACCCACCGAGCTGTTCTAGCTTATCGTACGCTGGCGTTTCGCCGCGTTTTTCCGTGATGTCGACACGAGCTGGAAAAACGACGCGACATGAAAACGCATCGATCCTTCGCGCGATAAAATAGCCGCGAAAGTGTTTGTTGTCTCGTCTTGCTTCTGCTCTATGCATTTCAACTGTCAACGACCGTCAGAATCCATCTCGCGGAACGTCACATCCAGAAGAATCTCATTGTTATTAATTTCGTTGCGCTACAATGGCAATATTTTCATCGGAAAAGAAAAATACGCTCTACTAGTTTCCTCGAAAGCAAGAGAGAATTTTCTCTTGTTGTTTTTCGATTCGTAAAATTTCGGCAAGAATATCGCTTCGCGAGCGAGCACGTCTGCTCGCTCTCGGGGGTAAGGGGAAACTTCTGGTCAGGGGAACATATGCAGGGAAATATCTGAAATTCAAAAGAAACAAAAGCGGTCGCTGCATGCGGCATAAAACTTTTTCCGCAAAAAACAAACGGTCTCGGTAAGAGTAACTGCAAGAGGAGGTAACGCGTCGCGAGTTTTCGCACTGTTGATAACACTCGGAAAATTAAAGTCGCTGTATTATTAAACGGATAGTACGGTCCGAGTGTAATGTGGACTCTCACCACGTCGCTGAACAGAAATTCATCCCCTGTCCTACCTATTTTCCTCTCTCTCTCTCTCTCTCTCTATTCAACCCTAATATTTAATCCTGGACTGGATTAATAGCCGTCCTGGCAAACGCGAATCTTGTTCTGCATCGCTCCACGTTCTACCAGCTTCTACAAACCAGTTGGCATCAACCCCCTCATTGATATTCACGATAGCAGTAACCGGTTTTATTGGCAATATCTGTTTTACGGAAGATTCTTGATCGGCTTGTAAACCACTGATAGGCCGCGCAAATGTTCGCTCAAATTGAGAGCTCCCTTCGGGCTCTTGTTGCCAATAGCTCGTGGGTAAATAAAAAGATCAATTTGTTAAACAAATCCCACCGCGATCATCAATTTTCCAACGGCCTTGTACCCGTAAAGAGACCACTTAAACGCAGTTGCGCTCTTTTCTTGCACGGTAGATACTCTCGATTTGCATTAATGTTCTCGGGAATGTTGCCAAGTTTAGTTTAGCATTTCTTCGAAATAATTTAATATATATTGGGTTGGCCAAAAAGTAATTGCGTTTTTTTCCAATAGATGGACATACATACCTTGAAATGTAACTAACTTCATTCTAAACCGCAAATTCATTATGTAGGTTAACAACTCACAGTTCAAGCTTGTTTTACAAAAAGAAAGCACACGATTTCGTTAACAATTGTTTGTTTGCCGTCGATTTCAAAATGGAAAATCAAAAAGAACATTTTCCTCATATTTTGTTTTATTACTTCCGAAAAGGGAAAAACGCTGTGCAAGCTCATAAAAAGTTATGTCATGTATATGGCGAAGATGCTTTAAAACTGCGGCAGTGTCAAAATTGGTTTACTAAATTTCGATCTGGAGATTTTAATGTGAAAGATGCACCACGCTCGGGAAGGCCAATCGAAATTGATGATGACAAAATAAAGGCACTTATCAATTCCAATCGGCGTTTAACGACACGAGAGATTGCTGAGAATCTTAACATATCGAAATCGAGTGTTGAAAACCATTTAAAACGACTTGGATACATTAGTAAGCTCGATATTTGGGTAGCACATGAGCTCAAAGAAATTCATCTCACTAAGCGTATTGATATCTGCGATTCTCTTTTGAAACGTGAGGAAAATGATCGATTTTTGAAACGTATGATAACAGGCGACGAAAAATCGATCGTCTACAACAACGTCAAACGAAAAAGATCGTGATGAACCTGCTGAAAGCACTTGAAAAGCAGATATTCACCAAAGAAAGATTATGCTGTCAGTCTGGTGGGACTTTAAAGGTATTGTGTATTTTGAGCTGCTTGCAAGGAATCAAACCATTAATTCAGACGTATACTGTCGTCAACTGGATAAATTAAACGATGCCATCAAACAGAAACGTCGAGAATTGGTGAATCGCAAAGGTGTTGCGTTTCACCATGATAACGCTAGACCACGTACAAGTTTGGTCACTTGTGAAAAATTGTTGCAGCTTGGATGGGATGTGTTACCACATCCACCATATTCGCCAGACCTGGCACCATCAGATTACCATTCGTTTCGTTCTTTGCAAAACGCCTTGAATGGTAAAACCTTTACTGCCGATGAGGATATCAAATCGTTGTTGGAATAGTTTTTTGCTGAAAAAGATAAGAACTTTTTTGAGCGCGGAATCGTGAAGTTGCCTGAAAAATGGCAAAAGATAATCAAACAAAATGGACAATATATTGTTTAATAAAGTTTTTGTTTCCCATGAAAAATTCGCCTTTTATTTATATAAAAAAAACGCAATTACTTTTTGGCCAACCCAATATATGGCGAAGATGCTTTAAAACTGCGGCAGTGTCAAAATTGGTTTACTAAATTTCGATCTGGAGATTTTAAAGTGAAAGATGCACCACGCTCGGGAAGGCCAATCGAAATTGATGATGACAAAATAAAGGCACTGATCGATTCCAATCGGCGTTTAACCACACGAGAGATTGCTGAGAATCTTAACATATCGAAATCGAGTGTTGAAAACCATTTAAAACGACTTGGATACATTAGTAAGCTCGATATTTTGGTACCACGTGAGCTCAAAGAAATTCATCTCACTAAGCATATTGACATCTGCGATTCTCTTTTGAAACGTGAGGAAAATGATCGATTTTTGAAACGTATGATAACAGGCGACGAAAAATCGATCGTCCACAACAACGCCAAACGAAAAAGATCGTGATGAACCTGCTGAAAGCACTTGAAAAGCAGATATTCACCAAAGAAAGATTATGCTGTCAGTCTGGTGGGACTCTAAAAGTATTGTGTATTTTGAGCTGCTTGCAAGGAATCAAACCATTAATTCAGACGTATACTGTCGTCAACTGGATAAATTAAACGATGCCATCAAACAGAAACGTCGAGAATTGGTGAATCGCAAAGGTGTTGCGTTTCACCATGATAACGCTAGACCACGTACAAGTTTGGTCACTCGTGAAAAATTGTTGCAGCTTGGATGGGATGTGTTACCACATCCACCATATTCGCCAGACCTGGCACCAGCAGATTACCATTGGTTTCGTTCTTTGCAAAACGCCTTGAATGGTAAAACCTTTACTGCTGATGAGGATATGAAATCGTTGTTGGAATTGTTTTTTGCTGAAAAAGATAAGAACTTTTTTGAGCGCGGAATCGTGAAGTTGCCTGAAAAATGGCAAAAGATAATCAAACAAAATGGACAATATATTGTTTAATAAAGTTTTTGTTTCCCATGAAAAATTCGCCTTTTATTTATATAAAAAAAACGCAATTACTTTTTGGCCAACCCAATATATGGCGAAGATGCTTTAAAACTGCGGCAGTGTCAAAATTGGTTTACTAAATTTCGATCTGGAGATTTTAAAGTGAAAGATGCACCACGCTCGGGAAGGCCAATCGAAATTGATGACAAAATAAAGGCACTGATCGATTCCAATCGGCGTTTAACGACACGAGAGATTGCTGAGAATCTTAACATATCGAAATCGAGTGTTGAAAACCATTTAAAACGACTTGGATACATTAGTAAGCTCGATATTTGGGTACCACGTGAGCTCAAAGAAATTCATCTCACTAAGCGTATTGACATCTGCGATTCTCTTTTGAAACGTGAGGAAAATGATCCATTTTTGAAACGTATGGTAACAGGCGACGAAAAATCGATCGTCCACAACAACGTCAAACGAAAAAGATCGTGATGAACCTGCTGAAAGCACTTGAAAAGCAGATATTCACCAAAGAAAGATTTATGCTGTCAGTCTGGCTGGGACTTTAAAAGGATTGTGTATGAGGTGCTTGCAAGGAATCAAATCCATTAATTCAGATCTCTCTATAATGCGGAATTCTGTAGTTCATCAAGAAAAACAATTCATTTTGATAGCGAGCGGTGCAACAATTTGCAACGTCATTATTCACGAAGCCGTACGAGAAACAATTAATCTAGCGAATAAAAATAATGCAGAGAAAGCAGGGGGCGATATTATGATTAAACTTCTACGTAATTTACAAACTTAATTACATATTCATATTGCGAATACATTTTGGTGCTTTAATCACTATTATCATATATTAGAGCTTTATTGAAAGATTATCTCCGTCTCGAAAACAAATTGCATTATATTCATACCGAATAATTCCAATAATTTTCGTCCGCGAATGACGTTACTTCGAGCAATTACGTACTTCTCTCGTCAATGTTTAAAAGGATTATATACCGCGGATAAACTCGTAAAAAATCAGAGCCGACGCCGTTTAAAATAATTATATATCGCTAATAAAATCGCGAGAAATCGACAGGGCCTCAGTGATGTAGAACTGTCAATTGTGATACAGACAGAAGAAAATAATAAATCGGAAATACAATTTTCTCATCTCTGAATTGAACATTATTTTCAATCGATGTGTATTGAACATCGTGTCAAGCCAATCTAAAAGCGATTGTCCGTCAAAAAAATTCGTCACGAAAACCAGACGCATAGAGATTTAAAGGAACACATCACGAATTGCTCCGATGCCGCTTTACGATCCTCGTTTCGTGCAGAACGACCGATAACGTACTCCTTCAGCGTGCAGCTCGGTGTTTTAGCTTAGCGTCTCAATCTCTCTCCCTTTTTGCGAGAGAAAAAGAGAAGGAACACATGGCGAACGAGCGTACGAGCGTTAAGGGCTCCTCATCGGGTATCGAATGCTTTGGCATCGCGTACTTGCGTAAGGGAACGTTCTCGGATTAAAGGCTTAAATACTCGGCATCTCGTACATACAGTGAGAGGATACAAATAGCGCCTCTGATGCCCAACCTTGTGCGGACAATCTCCGGAAGCACGCAAGCCGGAAAACCTCCGTACACGCGAGGATGAAGCGGATAACCTTTGAACGTCCCTCCACGAGGTCTTATCGTCGTTGGCCGCGACAGATTACGTCTTCCCCTTGTGCTTTTACGCTAAGGTGCACATTGCGGAACGATGACGAATCCCGGCGTACTTGCCGCGAAGCGTGGTAGCGCGGCGCGCGATGACCCAGTTTCGCCGAACCTTGAAAGGTTTTTCGCCACCTACATGCGAGAAGCCTCCCCCTGCCAACCTCTGTGTCTTCGCCAAATCGCGGAGAAGTAATGGCCGAAGTAGAGGCCACGGATATCTCTTTCCAGCACACCTGTTCGCTCCTCCGGGAAGAATGGTAACCATGACGAGGTGAAACACTCACGGCGGTCTTGATCCGGCGTCGCAAAATTGGAGATCCCCAGGAGAGATTTCGCGAGAGCAGGAGATTGATGTCGTGTATCGCCAGATGCGAAAGTGATGTTTCCTCGAAATTTTTTAAGGCTGCCGCGGAACTTAGTCGAGATGAGGGACCCGCCCATGGGAGGATTCTTGCATGGACGGCGCGGGAATCAATCATTCGCCGAAGAAACGCTATTATTGTGCGAGTTATTCTCCCCCGCTGTCATCGATCTTGCGCTGCAAGGGAAAGCGGCGTTACATAAATTATAAACCGAGCTTGCTTTCGTCACAATATATAACCGAGGTCGGACGAGTCTCAATACAATCTGAAACGACGTGTCCCGCAGGTTCGCGGGATCGATAAGAGATTGCCAGGCAAGATGAGGATTCGCGATTGCCAGACCAGAAGTACGGCGAATTACTTATCCGCGGGGGCCACGCAGACGTATCAATTCGAGATAATGAAATAACGTCGAAAGAGCACCGATATTACTCGGTGTGCTCGTGCCACGAGTCATGCGAGCCTTGCCATCCACATGACTCTGAACAAATCGCCTCGCCTGGTATCGCGTGTAAATCGGACGCCGTGAGTGTAACCAACCGTGGAGCTGCGAACGCTATCGTGCCGCCGGGATTCACTATGACACAGCACGCGATGAATTTGTATAAATCGTCGGTGGTTTTCGCGCACGGATCATCGATCCGATGCAGCCTGCCTCGAGCCTTGCCAGCTATCGCCACGGAGGATCGTCACGAAACCGGAAGATGAAAGGCCGCGGGGGATGAAGAAGATCGAAGCACAGCTGTGCTGCGCAGCGACTGTGGCGGATCGCGGATGCGATTACCGAGAGAGGAGCGCCTGGTTTTACGCTCCCTTCCTCGCCCGAGGATAACGCTATTTTCGATGCTCAACAGAGCACTTAAACCGGCGAAACGGCTACAGCGAACGCGACGGAAAGCAACCGCCGTGAAAGATAAGTGGCGACACGCCAAATTTATACACCCGGCTAAGGGAGGAAAAAACGAGGCGGGATAGAGCAACGTTCAGGAACAGTCTGTAAGATCTGGAAAGATAGTCGAGACTGACAGGTCGTATAGAGGATCGGAATGAAAACAAGTTGATCACAACAGTAGGAGTATTGGCCGTACAGCCTAAGACCTAGGCGTGTGAACCAGGGATCCCGGAGAGTTCGAGTTCAAATCTAAGGCAGTCTCCTAGTTATTTTTCGCCTCTTACAATTCAGAAGTGGGATAAAATCCGCTACCCCTCGAAGACAGTTGAGATTCATCCGCTACCCCTCGGAGAGGAGGGAGTTGAGAAGCAGCTGGCCGGTAGTGAAGCCTGAACATGGAGGTCGGGACGGACTCAGAGGAGTGAACCAACATGGAGGTTGGGAGGGACTCAGAAGAGTGAACCAAAAATGGATGTTGGGAGGGACTCAGAAGAGTGAACCAAAAATGGATGTTGGGAGGGACTCAAGTGGAGTGAACCGACGATTTGGAGACATTCGGCGACGAATGTAATGTCAGGCTGGCCGAGCTGTAAGATCTGGAAAGATAGTCGAGACTGACAGGTCGTATGGAGGATCAGAATGAAAACATGTTGATCACAACAGTAGGAGTATTGGCCGTACAGCCTAAGACCTAGGCGTGTGAACCAGGGATCCCGGAGAGTTCGAGTTCAAATCTAAGGCAGTCTCCTAGTTATTTTTCGCCTCTTACAATTCAGAAGTGGAATAAAATCCGCTACCCCTCGAAGACAGTTGAGATTTATCCGCTACCCCTCGGAGAGGAGGGAGTTGAGAAGCAGCTGGCCGGTAGTGAAGCCTGAACATGGAGGTCGGGACGGACTCAGAGAAGTGAACCAACATGGAGGTCGGGACGGACTCAGAGGAGTGAACCAACATGGAGGTTGGGAGGGACTCAGAAGAGTGAACCAAAAATGGATGTTGGGAGGGACTCAGAAGAGTGAACCAAAAATGGATGTTGGGAGGGACTCAAGTGGAGTGAACCGACGATTTGGAGACATTCGGGGACGAATGTAATGTCAGGCTGGCCGAGCTGTAAGATCTGGAAAGATAGTCGAGACTGACAGGTCGTATGGAGGATCAGAATGAAAACATGTTGATCACAACAGTAGGAGTATTGGCCGTACAGCCTAAGACCTAGGCGTGTGAACCAGGGATCCCGGAGAGTTCGAGTTTAAATCTAAGGCAGGTCTCCTAGTTATTTTTCGCCTCTTACAAGTCTCACTTGTCTGGTCGCATATGCGTAAACGTGCTTATACGAGTCCGCCGGCAATTACGCGCATCCGATGATGGATACGCGTGCACCGTATGTGCTTGTGATATCAACCGCGTTGTAATTTCTCTGAGTGGTAATTACTGGAAGAATTATGCGTCCCGTACTTCCGAGTACGTTAATGCGTATCATTTAGTATCGCCACATTGAGGATACCTGTGGGATACGCTTCTCCTTCCGGTACCCTGATCCTCGGTTTGAGTTTCCAGTAGCGATATGGTTGCCGGTAATCAATCGGAATCACAACGTGTACGAGAGAAACAACGGACGCGGGGAAGCGCGGAGATCGAATTCGGGATAATTGGCAATAAAACGGTTACATGCAGATAGCGGGCTGGAAATATCGTCGGCGCGGAGCGAAAATAAATTGCCCGAGAATTGAAGTATCGAACGACGAGGCGAGACCGAAGGAAATCGTCGGCGCTTTCGAGCGGATCTGGGAAAATGCCGAGGCTAATATCGAGAGAAAGCGCCCCGTGAATTTCGCAGTCCCGGAATTTTCGTGTGTGCACCTACCCCACGGCAGAATACCGTACTGCCGTTCGCAATTACATCGATCAACGTCAGACAACAGTCGTCTTCTCTCACACGGTCGCCCGTGTGTGGACATTGTCTTCGCGCAAACACCATCAAGCTATTCTCATCGTGATTATCTTTCCAAATCTGGTTGATGCAATGCTTTCATAAGTATTTTATTTTAGCGCGAAAGCGAATCAAAATTTTTGGCGTGAGACATGAACGTTTCGCAGAATTAATGCACTGTCCACTCTGCGCTATTTGTACACTGCGGTTAATTGTATCACGCGACGTTGACCAAACAGATTAACATGCTCCGATCGATCGGGCAAATACCGTAATCGTTGGTAGTTTTGAAATCAAACACCGGTGATACCGCACCGTGGTATTCCTCACGTCTCCGATCTAGGTGCGATGGTAAATAAGCCGACGTTTCCCTGGCGCAACATCGATAAATCCATTTTTTACGCCAGCGAGTATATCCAGTCGAACAATAAAAAAGCTTCCGGCGCATCGGAGCCGCGAGGGAGCGATTTTTATCATGGAATGTCGCTTGGGAAAACGCGGTATAAATTTACGGATGTACTTTAGCAGTCTGGACGGTAGAGAGACGGTAAAAAGGCGGACAGAACCGTCGTAAATATTGATAAGAGAAGTAACACATTGGATTTGCGTTGGCTGCTGAAATCCGCGCAAAATTGCGCGAGCGAAAATCACCTGCACAAACAGAGATACAATTAACGCGAAGAAACATAAGATAAATACCGAATCGATTTAATAGCGCGGGTGGTAAATGCGGGTAAACGATCCGCTAACGAGTAAAGTTGGCGATTCATTAGTCACATTGATCGCCAGCTATGTCTGCGTTATCACGGTTATCGTAAACCGTCATTTCGCACTGTTTGCGTTCGCAATTTGACGACGTCCGCCGATCAGCACGAAACCACTCGCACCACCAATGCGTGTCCGCCGATATGCATCGCATAAAGAGAGTAATGTTCTTTCAACACATGGATGAAACTTTACAAATGTAAAAGCGCCATCTTTAACATTTGTTATCTCAAATTTGGCGCCAAACGTCAGTATCAGGTTAGGTTAGTGTGATAGATGTATGTTCGCTCTTCAAATGTCATATTTGTTTGTTCAAATATCTTCATTAGTTTTATTGGTGAATTCTTTTTTATAGAACTATGGAAAAGTCCAAAATTCGTGTGATTTATGAATATGAGTTCCGCCGTGGAACCACAGGGGTCGGAGACGGCTCGTAATATCAACGCTGTATTTGGTGAAGGTTCAACTACTAAAGCAACGGTGGGCAATTGGTTCAAAAACTTCAGAGATGGAGATTTCAGCCTCGCTAATGAGCCACGTGGAAGACCAAAGACGAAGGTGGATAATGATCACTTGAGAGCCGTAGTAGAGTCCGATCCATCTCAAAGTACACGTGAATTGGCATCGATATTCAATGTTTCCATACCCAACATATTGGTTCATTTAGCTGCAATCGGTAAGATAAAGAAGTTGGACAAATGGGTCCCGCACGAATCGACCGATGCGCAGCAGGCGCAACGTCTAGAGGCTTCCCTTTCTTTGCTTTCCCGTCACAAAAATGAATCTTTTTTTAATCGAATTGTGACCTGCGATGAAAAGTGGATACTCTACGACAATCGTAAACGCTCACATCAGTGGTTGAACGCTGATGAACCACCGAGACATCACGCGAAACCCAACATTACACAGAAGAAGCTTATGGTGACTGTTTGGTGGTCCGGGTCAGGTGTTATCTACTACAACTTTATGAAACCTGGTACATCGATAACGGCTGAAGTATATTGCAAGCAACTGGACGAAATGATGCAACAACTTGCTATTAAACAACCGAAATTGGTCAATCGGTCAATGGCAATCCTGTTGCATGATAATGCTCGACCGCACACTGCACGACTGACCGTGGCAAAGCTACGAGAGTTGGAATTGGAAACTCTCCGTCATCCACCATATTCACCAGATCTATCACCTACCGACTATCACTTCTTCCGGAATTTGGACAACTTGTTGGTGGGAAAATTGTTCAATTCTCAACAGGCAGTCGAAACAGCCTTCCGCGACTTCATCGATTCCCGTACTCCTGGCTTCTATAGTAGAGGCATAGACCAACTACCACTAAAATGGCAGAAGTGTGTAGATAACACGGGCGCATACTTCGATTGAAAATAAATCATGTCCATGTGCCAAAAAATGCAAAAGTTTATGTTCTATTTGTAAAGTTTCATACTTAATGACCCAATAGAATGATGTTAAGGATATTAAAGATATCTCATACATCGACAAGATATAATAATTTAAACAACGTCTTCGATGTGCCGCTTAAAATTCAGGAAATTATATCAATTCAATAGTGTAACCACAAGAGAACTTTTCTGTTTCAGAACAACAGAAATATATCACGATGGGCGAGATCAACAAATCTCGTGTATAATGACAGAGATTCAGGAACAGTATCATGATGTCGATTCGATCACACCCTTACTGCTCATCGAAAAGGAAATTACTCATTTTAAGGGACGAAAGTTCCCTTAATCACGCGAGCCAGCAATGCATAATTATTCTTTCAATATCATCGCGTGCGAACGGAAACTTACGAAGGCGGCGATTACCGCAATTGATACGCATCTACTAGGGAGGTTTACTTTGGCTTTCCGAAATTTCACGGAATTTCGTGACGGTGATCTACAGCTGCTTCCTCGCACGTTTCGCACCCTCGCATCTGCGTAACAAATCGGGACAGAATAACGTGGCGTGTTCGCCGATTAATCTCCATCGCAGAAAAATGGCTCTCTTCACTGGTGGCCAGGAAGAAAATCAAAAACACCGACGTCAATCTCCCGTTTGACATGCCTGCACCGCCTAGTGAATCATGGAGGAGCGCACTTTCGGGACACGCATTTCTGCATCCGAGCAATCTCTCGAAATGCAATCCACCGGATGCACCGAGATACCAATATCGAGGCCGAGCTCGACGCGCGCCATGCTGTATGCGCTACGTTGCGCTTGGAAATGTCTCACCGAGGACCAAAACTTTTCGAGGCGCAGACCCTTCCATCGGCGAAATTATCCGCTCGCCTGTTCGCGTGTTGCACGACCGTTAGCTGATTCCCGCTTTGTGGTAATTACGGTAACCCTTTGATGATTAACCAAACAAAATGCAAATTTCAAAGAAGAGAAACAGCGCTCGTTCGTGTTTACCTTCCTCTCTGTCGTGCTTTGTGATAGGAAGTTACGTGGTATTTCAAGCAGCACTGTGGAAAACGTGGTTTTGCAAGGGCGCACAACATTTTCGACGAGAACGCGAGAAGCCGATCGATTATTTGGTCATCGAGCACGTAGATTACGTGAAATCGTACGGAATCGGTGTGCTCCAACCACTTCTGAAATTAGGTCAAGATCTCTACTTATACGTAACAGTTAGCCAGTGTAAAACGCTATAAGGATTCCGTATCAAGCTGGCTGATCTTACAATGCTAGCACAGCTTTGCTAAATCGCTTCGATGGAGGAATATAGGACATTCTGCCCTCTAAAAGAGCAATATGGAGTGCAACGCACAAACGGGAGACATTCACTGCGATATCTTTACATAAAATACCCAATTTTCTTTAAAAATCTTTTCCGCGAAAGATATACTAGATATCTTAGTTATGCGCTTTATAATCTCAATAATTCCAGTAATTTTGAAAATCCTACCGAGCAATTAATCATTTAAGAGGAGCGACGAAGACTCTCCTCGTTAACTCGTGAGCAAAGTATTTATCAAGTGAAACTATGAACAAACTTCCACCGAGAGGTATGAGCGAGGAGGATAATTTGCTGCGGCCTATGAGAAAAGTTGAAAAACATCGAGTTGATGAGAAAACTATCCAGAAAAGCGAAATTAACGAATAAATGATTGAATGGAAACATGCCATGCGGACGATGGAACGTTAAAGGCAATTTATGTTATAAATGGAGGTGGATATTGTTTCGCTTGATTGTTCGGAACGAGCATTTTCCTGCACATTATTGCATAAAGTACAGAGAAATAGATTGATGATTATCTATCGCTCCCCCATCGATTCTCGTCACAGCGCAGTGTGCAGTTTAGGATATCGTGTGCCCTTAATAGCGACGAACAATTAATACACATCGGCAATAGCCGGCGGTGATATTGTGTCTCCCACTAACGGCTCTAATTCAGGAAATAACTATTTAATGGTACAGTGTAACACTCCGTACATCCTCCCGCGTCTCACGCTTCAAGTGCTTCCGATCGATGACGTTATTATTAGAAAACGTTGCACGTAAGTGCGTCTTGGAAAAGAAAATTCTACTCTCTCTGTTATGTTTTCTATTCTGTTTTTAATCTCGGTATCACAGGTACATTATTATACAGGCTCTTATTATCTAGTTAATCCAATTAAATATCGACCATGAGGAATTATTTCTGTCAATCTTTTTATACGATTCTTGAAATAATGAACTATTTAAGAAGTCTCGAAAGAGCGCAGTTGATAGATTGAATGAACAATGATTATTTAAGGATCAACTCTTTGTGACGTGCCATATGTTTCATAATACGGCCGTCAGCTTCGCCTATGCACATCATTTCTTATCGAATAATTCAATGCTGCTGTTGTCTAGTTGTTCAGACGACCGACAACGAGTGAAGTGAACTAGCTAATTACGGACACTTAAGAGCGTCCAATTATTCACAGTTGCTGTTACTCAGGAGGAGAAGAGAGAGGGTATGTGTGTCGAGAAAGGCCCGTTCATAATTAAATCAGTTACTCCGATTTTACGGTGACACACGGTAAAAAAGGCGCGATGTTTAATTCATCGGCATTCCCGTCTGCCACGCGCTCGCTCGGAATTCGTCCGATCGATCTCCCCCCCTCGAGAATTAACTCTCCCGCCGCGAGATTTAGCGGACGAATAGACTTGACACATACTCCAGTGCCTGCAGACGTGCCACGTTCAAATTGGAGGATGCAGCAGCCTGACGATCGATTTTGCATTACGGTTGCAGGCTCGGCGATCGAGAAGTTATGCGAATGTGCCTTGGGGGACAGCCTGGCCGACCGAGGCTCCGTCGTGAGAGCTGCCAGATGTCTTCTGGGCTCGGTGACGAAGGTTCTCCTCCTGGCGGACATCGTCGTGGTCAATCAACTGCTCCACGCCAAGGATAAGGTCGCCCGCAGTCTCGGCCGGCTCGAGAGCGTCTCGAATTTCACCGAATTCGTCAAGGCGTTCAGCCAATTTGGAGGCGAGATGGTCGAGCTGGCGCATCTAACGGGTGATCGTCAGGTGAGATCCTTCTCCCGCAATTCGCGTCTATTACAGCTCGTCGCCGCACGTGCGCGCGATTGGCTTACACGGCGCAATCGGAATTTAATTAAACGCCCGACGTTTCTCATCTTTCAGAACGATCTCAAAGACGAGAGGCGACGCGCGCAGATGGCCGCGGCTCGACAGGTCCTGGAGAGGAGTACCATGATGTTGCTCACGTCCAGCAAGACGTGCTTGAGGCATCCCGAATGCCCGTCCGCGAAGGAGAACAGAGACACCGTTTTTTGCCAGATGAGAAGAGCGATGGATCTGATACATTACGTCGTGAAGGATGGTGTGCTGGACTGCAGCGAGTCGCAATCCTACTCGAATTCGCAGGTAAGCGCCGTCTGTTGCGAGAGGATACTCGAGTAGAAACGCCCACAAAAGAGGGAAACGTTTTTCCCTGACTTGATCGCGTTTAAGGGGGGAGCCTGCTTTAGAACGTTGAAAATAAGGTATAATTTTACGAATTTTTTTGGAGAAACTATACAGCGGATCATTATTAAACTTTGATGCATTTATTAGTGCATGTTTAAAGATAAAAAAATTATTTTTTGATTTGAATATATCGCCTGTAGAGGTCGTCCTGGAGGCATCTTAGTGCAGCCGGCATTGTAAATTGGCGAGCATTCTCCCGCCTCCAAATTTCATCCAAACTGAAAAATTGAAATATTTTCTCGTTATTTATGAATTCCCATCGTCGATGAACCTTTAATATTCATAAAAACATTAAGTTAAACAATTATTTTTGCATGAAAAAGTTCAAAAACTTTGCCTAAAAATCGTACTTTTGTGTTCTAAGCTTCACCATTTTGGCACTTTTCAACTTTTTTCTTCTCTCTTTGGTTCATCGACGATGGGAATTCATAAATAACGAGAAGATATTTCAATTTTTCAGTTTAGACGAAATTTGGAGGCAGGAGAATGCTCACCAATTTGCAACGCCGGCGACGCGGCTGCACTAAGATTTCTCCAGGACGACCTCTACAAGCGATATATTCAAATAAAAAAATAATTTTTTTATCTTTAAACATGTACTAATAAATGCATAAAGTTTTATAATGATCCGCTGTATAGTTTCTCCAAAAACAATTCGTAAAATATACCTTATTTTCAGCGTTCTAAAGCAGGCTCCCCCCCTTAATCCCACATCTTGGCTAATACTGCCGACGATCGGAACGTCTGTGCTCCACGCCAAGGCCGCTCGAGGTATCGGAGAGTGTCTCGCAAAAAACCGATTTTTGCGAAAAGATGATAGCATTTCGCGCGATCTCGGTATTAAGGGGGGAGCCTGCTTTAGAACGTTGAAAATAAGGTATAATTTTACGAATTTTTTTGGAGAAACTATACAGCGGATCATTATAAAACTTTGATGCATTTATTAGTACATGTTTAAAGATAAAAAAATTATTTTTTTATTTGAATATATCGCCTGTAGAGGTCGTCCTGGAGGCATCTTAGTGCAGCCGGCATTGTAAATTGGCGAGCATTCTCCCGCCTCCAAATTTCATCCAAACTGAAAAATTGAAATATTTTCTCGTTATTTATGAATTCCCATCGTCGATGAACCTTTAATATTCATAAAAACATTAAGTTAAACAATAATTTTTGCATGAAAAATTTCAAAACCTTTGCCTAAAAATCGTACTTTTGTGTTCTAAGCTCCACCATTTTGGCACTTTTCAACTTTTTTCTTCTCTCTTTGGTTCATCGACGATGGGAATTCATAAATAACGAGAACACATTTCAATTTTTCAGTTTAGACGAAATTTGGAGGCAGGAGAATGCTCACCAATTTGCAACGCCGGCGACGCGGCTGCACTAAGATTTCTCCAGGACGACCTCTACAAGCGATATATTCAAATAAAAAAATAATTTTTTTATCTTTAAACATGTACTAATAAATGCATCAAAGTTTTATAATGATCCGCTGTATAGTTTCTCCAAAAACAATTCGTAAAATATACCTTATTTTCAGCGTTCTAAAGCAGGCTCCCCCCCTTAATCCCACATCTTGGCTAATACTGCCGACGA
The DNA here is from genome assembly GCF_003672135.1 of Ooceraea biroi. Lineage (NCBI taxonomy): Eukaryota > Metazoa > Arthropoda > Insecta > Hymenoptera > Formicidae > Ooceraea > Ooceraea biroi. The sequence continues at coordinate 3,488,488 of NC_039518.1, read as the reverse complement.
TCGGAACGTCTGTGCTCCACGCCAAGGCCGCTCGAGGTATCGGAGAGTGTCTCGCAAAAAACCGATTTTTGCGAAAAGATGATAGCATTTCGCGCGATCTCGGTATTAAGGGGGGAGCCTGCTTTAGAACGTTGAAAATAAGGTATAATTTTACGAATTTTTTTGGAGAAACTATACAGCGGATCATTATTAAACTTTGATGCATTTATTAGTGCATGTTTAAAGATAAAAAAATTATTTTTTGATTTGAATATATCGCCTGTAGAGGTCGTCCTGGAGGCATCTTAGTGCAGCCGGCATTGCAAATTGGCGAGCATTCTCCCGCCTCCAAATTTCATCCAAACTGAAAAATTGAAATATTTTCTCGTTATTTATGAATTCCCATCGTCGATGAACCTTTAATATTCATAAAAACATTAAGTTAAACAATTATTTTTGCATGAAAAAGTTCAAAACCTTTGCCTAAAAATCGTACTTTTGTGTTCTAAGCTCCACCATTTTGGCACTTTTCAACTTTTTTCTTCTCTCTTTGGTTCATCGACGATGGGAATTCATAAATAACGAGAACATATTTCAATTTTTCAGTTTAGACGAAATTTGGAGGCAGGAGAATGCTCACCAATTTGCAACGCCGGCGACGCGGCTGCACTAAGATTTCTCCAGGACGACCTCTACAAGCGATATATTCAAATCAAAAAATAATTTTTTTTATCTTTAAACATGTACTAATAAATACATAAAAGTTTTATAATGATCCGCTGTATAGTTTCTCCAAAAGCAATTCGTAAAATATACCTTATTTTCAGCGTTCTAAAGCAGGCTCCCCCCTTAAATCGGTTGCGGGTAGAGTAATTGTACATGTGGTTCGCGAGCGTGCGAGATGCTATCTTTTTCTAGCAGCCATTAATTTCTTCGACCTTCCGCGAACGACGTTAATTCACGAAACGGCGAACAATTGCAGAATAAACGTTAGAACAGTAGAGTAATTACCCACGAGGACATTTTCTCGCAAGTCAGGAAACTTGCCAAGAAATAATCGCGATTGCCAAATACGCGGGCTCCCAGGCGCTCATATCCTCATTGTTCTGCTGCATCGAACACGCATATATTCGTATCATGAAGATCAGAAAGAGAGAAGACCGTGCGCGGTAAAATGTTTCCGAAAGCTTTGGACGTGCTCCAAAGAGCCTTCGTCCGCCAAATTGTGATTTACGAAGCGCTCCCTAATGTGCAATTTAAACGACCTTGGCTCTCGCATGCCCTTGCAGAAGTTGTAAACGAGATATCGATACGATCCCGTCTATACCATCAAAGTTCGAGAAACCATAAATAACGGCGCGATGTCTGGCCTGGCACGTAATCGATAAGCGGCGGTCCGAAGATGCTAGCGGAGGAATCAGTATGTCCTACGAATATCAATTAGGATCGCAATGTATACGTAATCAATTGCTGACGCTATTGACACGACTCCGAGAAACTAAGGATTTACTGGAGGCGCCTTCCACGTGTCCATGTGAATTCCAGTTGATCTGTTCCTTCCATCGGCGCCCTTCGTTAACGGTACCGGATATCGAAAATGTTCTCGATAAAACTGAATTAAGGGGGGAGCCTGCTTTAGAACGTTGAAAATAAGGTATAATTTTACGAATTTTTTTGGAGAAACTATACAGCGGATCATTATAAAACTTTGATGCATTTATTAGTACATGTTTAAAGATAAAAAAATTATTTTTTTATTTGAATATATCGCCTGTAGAGGTCGTCCTGGAGGCATCTTCGTGCAGCCGGCATTGCAAATTCGTGAGCATTCTCCTGCCTCCAAATTTCATCCAAACTGAAAAATTGAAATATTTTCTCGTTATTTATGAATTCCCATCGTCGATGAACCTTTAATATTCATAAAAACATTAAGTTAAACAATTATTTTTGCATGAAAAAGTTCAAAACCTTTGCCTAAAAATCGTACTTTTGTGTTCTAAGCTCCACCATTTTGGCACTTTTCAACTTTTTTCTTCTCTCTTTGGTTCATCGACGATGGGAATTCATAAATAACGAGAACACATTTCAATTTTTCAGTTTAGACGAAATTTGGAGGCAGGAGAATGCTCACCAATTTGCAACGCCGGCGACGCGGCTGCATTAAGATTTCTCCAGGACGACCTCTACAAGCGATATATTCAAATAAAAAAATAATTTTTTTATCTTTAAACATGTACTAATAAATACATAAAAGTTTTATAATGATCCGCTGTATAGTTTCTCCAAAAACAATTCGTAAAATATACCTTATTTTCAGCGTTCTAAAGCAGGCTCCCCCCTTAAACGAACGATAACGAAGAAAGATTAACAGCGCTAAAATTTAACAGCGACGCGGCCAAACTATGATGATGAAAAAAAATAACGAGAATTGGGAGCGAGATACGCGATAGAAAGTAGCGAAATCGACGATAAATGAAACTGCTGAATTTCACATTCACTCGCGGTGGAACTGAAACGGGCCACTCCGCGTCGGACTCATTACGTTCGAGTGGTATCATTGAAAAGTAGCTTCACGTGAAAAAATTACGTAAATCATAAATTATCTGCGCAACGCAGCTGTTCTCTTTCTCTCTTTCTCTTTATCGACATCAGGTATAGCGTTTAAAATTACAGCGCAAAGAAATCGCGGGTAATTCGCGACATCGTTGGCGCGGATCGCGGTCTCGAGTTTATAAAGACTCCATCCGATTGTTACTTCAGGAGTGGTTTTTATCGCGGCAATGGGGAATCGTCGCGCCATAAGTGGCGCCGGAACGACCATCATAAAGATGGCGACGGGTTATCCGCGTCGTGCCAAATTGTACGCTCGCATTTGCATATCGGTTCGCTTCGCGATGCGGCTAGATTTCTTTCGGCGTCGAGCACGAGACGAGGATTCTTCCCACGTGCCTCGCCGAAAGCTTCTCGGTCCCCTGAAGGAGCAACGCGGTCACGATGAACGACCTTTAACTGTGCTAGAAAAATATATAACCACCCTTGTATTTTACACTTAAGTACTACCACTTCGACATAATCGATTTTGAAGTGATTGTAGATGATCCCCGGCCAAAGTGGAACGCTCCGGAGCGTGATGTCTCTCTAAAATCTCTCTAAAAACGATTCAACACCAATCTCGCGTCACACTCACGCGTCGTCGTTAACATTTTCCGATATTGTAGATTTACGTGACACGTGACTGTGCAATTTGTTCTCGCTTAAAATGATTGGAAGCTCGGATCGTTGCGAGAAGATTCCTTCGTGCATAAAATGTACCTCTCTTTTACGAGCACACGATTCGCCGTTACTTGCAGAGCCCGCAGCAGGAAGACTGGGACAGCAGTACCGTTTGCTCGGCATTGAAACACTTTGAGAGGCTCGTTGAAACAACGAGGATGACTTTACTGGAACCGGGCTGCCGCGGGACACTCACGTCCGCGCTCGAAACGGTGGTCGAGAGGACGCAAGACTTCACCGACAGCGCCTACACGAGTCACGAGCATAGAGAGAACATCCTCCTACTTTGCGACCGCGCGAAACTGGAGCTCAACACACTATTACGGATCGGCAATAGTATGGTCAGTCGAACTCTCGATTTATCTCGTAAGGAAAGTACGTTATTCAATAAGCACGCGCGGGAAACACGATTTGCAGAGACAATATCTTATTAGGGGTGTGATTTAGTTTTGAGGGTTTTTTTGCTCAAAAACGCATGTATTTAAATATGATAATGAATGAATACCTTCATCAAAATATTTTCCTTCCTTTTCTATAATTTTTTCCCATCTTTCTGGCAAGAGATGACGATAAAATGACTCTTCTTTTCAGTTGACCCATTCGTCGACGAATTTTCGCACTTCTTCCAAATTATCAAAGTGTGTATCCTCTAAAGCGTCTTGCATCCACTGGAACAAATAATAATCGCATGGAGAATACGCGGGGTGCGGTAAGACTTGCCATTCGAGCTCTAATAGTGTTTGTTTCACTGATGACGCAACGTCAGGTCGAGCGTTGTCACGAAGAAGAATCACTTTCCGTCGTTTACTCGCAATTGGTGGTCGTTTTTGGTCCAATGCTTGCTTCAACTTGTACAATTGGTGTCGATAACCATCAGCCGTGACAGTCTCGTGCGGATTTAACAGCTCATGGTACGCTATCCCACCAAATACAGAGCATTACTTTTCAACCGTGAATATTGCGTCTCGGAGTGGATGTTGATGATCCACCCATGATTTTCCGCGTTTCGGATTATCAAAATAGATCCACTTTTCATCCCCAGTAACAATCCGAGACAAAAAAGACTCTTCTTTTTTGCCTGGCGATCAACGAAATGCAAATGTTCAAATGGCACTTTCCGATAATTGATGTCGAACCCATTTCCCTTCTTTCTGAATTTTTCCCATTTCATGTAAATGTTTGGCAACTGTTGTACGATCAACATTTAATGCTCTGGCAAGAGATGGATTCCACCACGATAAAATGACTCTTCTTTTCAGTTGACCCATTCGTCGACGAATTTTCGCACTTGTTCGAAATTATGAAAGTGTGTATCCTCTAAAGCGTGTTGCATCGACCGGAACAAATAATAATCGCATGGAGAATACGCGGGGGGGCGGTAAGACTTGCCATTCGAGCTCTAATAGTGTTTGTTTCACTGATGACGCAACGTCAGGTCGAGCGTTGTCACGAAGAAGAATCACTTTCCGTCGTTTACTCGCAATTGGTGGTCGTTTTTCGTCCAATGCTTGCTTCAACTTGTACAATCGGTGTCGATAACCATCAGCCGTGACAGTCTCATGCGGATTTAACAGCTCATGGTACGCTATCCCACCAAATACAGAGCATTACTTTTCAACCGTGAATATTGCGTCTCGGAGTGGATGTTGATGGTTCGCCTGGATCCACCCATGATTTTCCGCGTTTCGAATTATCAAAATAGATCCACTTTTCATCCCCAGTAACAATCCGAGACAAAAAAGACTCTTCTTTTTTGCCTGGCGATCAACGAAATGCAAATGTTCAAATGGCACTTTCCGATAATTGATGTCGAACCCATTTCCCTTCTTTTTGAATTTTTCCCATTTCATGTAAATGTTTGGTAACTGTTGTACGATCAACATTTAATGCTCTGGCAAGAGATGGATTCCACCACGATAAAATGACTCTTCTTTTCAGTTGATCCATTCGTCGACGAATTTTCGCACTTCTTCCAAATTATCAAAGTGTGTATCCTCTAAAGCGTCTTGCATCCACCGGAACAAATAATAATCGCATGGAGAATACGCGGGGTGCGGTAAGACTTGCCATTCGAGCTCTAATAGTGTTTGTTTCACTGATGACGCAACGTCAGGTCGAGCGTTGTCACGAAGAAGAATCACTTTCCGTCGTTTACTCGCAATTGGTGGTCGTTTTTCGTCCAATGCTTGCTTCAACTTGTACAATTGGTGTCGATAACCATCAGCCGTGACAGTCTCATGCGGATTTAACAGCTCATGGTACGCTATCCCACCAAATACAGAGCATTACTTTTCAACCGTGAATATTGCGTCTCGGAGTGGATGTTGATGGTTCGCCTGGATCCACCCATGATTTTCCGCGTTTCGGATTATCAAAATAGATCCACTTTTCATCCCCAGTAACAATCCGAGACAAAAAAGACTCTTCTTTTTTGCCTGGCGATCAACGAAATGCAAATGTTCAAATGGCACTTTCCGATAATTGATGTCGAACCCATTTCCCTTCTTTTTGAATTTTTCCCATTTCATGTAAATGTTTGGTAACTGTTGT
>NC_039518.1:3390458-3482586 GCF_003672135.1 Ooceraea biroi | reverse complement strand
TTTCAAGGGCTAGAACTTTTTCATTACTGGGTCTGAAGGATTTTCAATAGCGAGAACTCTAGGCAATATGCCAAATCCACTCTTAAAAAAGCCGTGTTAAGTGTCTTCGCGTGGAGGTTAACAATTTGGTAGAGTGTGCTAATTGTGCATATAATAATTAATGATGAATATTATTATTCGAAAACATTATTAATATTGAAAAATAAAATAGCGCGCGCCTGTGTTGTACTAGTATTAGATAAGAAGACGAGAGAATTTCCGTTGTCGTACACTTGAAAAATTCAGCGATTAACTGAAGTTAATGAAACTAAAAACTTCCTGATATTAATGCATCAGATAATTTCAATTTCATTCGGATAATCGACCGTTATGTTCCTTAGCATAATAAATGGGCGTTCACGACTGCACGCATTGTTTTTGATGCAAGGGACCTGGAAAAGTTCCACGTCAAGTTTTGCGTGTAAACCGTTGTTACGGTATACGTATTTACTCGCAATCTCTCGCAGAGTTCCAGTGGGATCGTTATAATTATGCGCCGGGCTCCTGCACGTGCAAACAATTAATAAACGCGCCTTTGACACGATTCCCATCGTTTCACGCACGCAATGAGTAATTATACGCATGCATATTCAGCGCGCATAATTTCGCACGTTAAAAAGATTGTTTAATAAGAGCAGCATATAAGGTGCGTTATCCTAGCGCGCTTAATTGTTGCTTAAATATTCAGATTCTACTACAACATAGTTCATTATTTTGTAAAGTTATTCCTAGTTGTTACTCAGCAATAAGTGTTAATTGTCTGTCTATTGCATCCAGTAGCAATTATTTGCGATCGCCATTAATGATCAGAATTTCAACAGAAACATAACGGCTGACGTTTTGTGTTTAATTATTGTGCATTCCTGTCGGTCACGCTACGAATCCAATCTGCATAGTGAAATAAGCGCATCGAAAATTACTAAGCTGCGGAGAGAAATTTTCGCCGATATGCACGAACGAGCATTGAGTAAAATCGGTTCCTGCAGTGATTGGGAGAGCATCCGAGTAGTTTCGGTTCGGACCTTATCAGGAGGCGTAATTACCGAAGCCGTTAATTATCGAACAGTTTCTTCGAACAGTTTCTCTGCCGCAGTAAAACTGCGAAAAAGAATATGATCGATGGCAATGGTTGCATTATTACATTTGCGGCCTACAATGGCACGTTCAATTACACACGACGAAACGTCGCTCGCAGTCGCAGCTGGCTTCGGTCCTTACATGGCTTCACTCAATGAAATAGGACTTCCATCATTAAAGCCGAAGTTATACAAAACGTGTCCTCGTTGTGAGGAAAGTGAAACCATCGATAGTAATTAAAAAATTATCGGAGAATATATTCTGTTTCATATCTATTTCAAGATCGAATGTATCGAAACATCGGGATGATGTTTACTAATTAACAAAATTTACTAGAATAATTAATGAAATTTGCTAATTAATAGCAATCCTCGTCGAGAAACTTTAATATAAAACTTGAATGGAAACGTCGATAAAATTGATACTTGTTTTTTTATTTTTATTAATTCTAAAGTGCAAATTATAAAATGGAATCTAATATTTTTCTACATCATTTCCACATCATTGAAAGCCTCTCTGCATATTTACGAATCTAATTTCGTATCATAAACCGTAGAAACGCATTGCTTAACGATTCTCATGGTCAATCGACCGATGTATAATCGCGTAGAAAAGCATCAGTTAAAAATGGGGCGTGTTTCTCTCGGTAGACCTACCTCTAGCAGAAGTGCGCCGGTCTAACCGATACGAGCCTAATACTATTAAGGAGTTAACAGGTATCTGGTTGGAAAACGAACGCTCCCAGTATAGTAGTATGCTGCAGTTAGTCGAACTAGCAGCGTGTACGTTGATACTTCTCCGAGATTCAATGAGGAATGAAGATATCTAAAATTCCAAATTTTCGAAGATTCAAAAATTGTACACAGGCAATCGCGATCGGTCAATAAACCTATCTTGGAAAAGTCGTCAATAATTATAGTGTAACTGCTATAAAACTCTCTTCGACGCGCCTTTTGCAAAAATTATTTGTTGTGCGTGCTCGGTAAAGAAAAACGGTAATGTCGTCACGTAAGTAATAAATACCTTAAGATATTTCAGATACTATTGTCATATGTCCGACTCAGGTTTTAAATTATTCAGCTTCTTCTGATTAATTTTATCATTTTTTTTCTACGATTTAGTCTTTGTCTTCGTTAATGTAATTATGTTGTTTCACGTTACACGATTATGCTAACGACTTAATAGCGATATGTTCACCGGTTCTGTGCAGAAATGACCGGAGGCGGGACCAACATGGCATATCATGGCCTCAGCCAGCACGTTAATTTCGACACGATACCAGATCCTGGCGAACGTTTCCGGTTGGAGGAACTAATCGGCGAGGGTACGTACGGCGAAGTGTATGCCGCTTATGATAAGGAAACTGGCAGCAAGGTTGCCATTAAAATATTGGAGAACGTCGCTGACAACATCGAGGAAATCGAAGAAGAATACCTGGTACTGAGAGATCTGAGCCTGCATCCGAACATTCCCCTCTTCCACGGTCTGTTTCTAAAACATGCGAAACCCGGCCAAGAAGAAGATCAGTTATGGTTCGTGATGGAGGTACATCTCTCGTCATAATATTTTATAACGAAAAAGATTCACGGAAAAATGATGGAAATTTATGTGATGAATTTTCCGATAAAAGCAATTAAAGAAATAAAATTGCCTTATTTTTCTATTTAAAAATTACGGCAATCATTAAAAACGGTATGATATTAGTAAGATTTTCTAATGATGAGGAAGTATTATATTTTCTATGCAGTTTTACGTCGCTCGTCTATAGTTCCCGTAGATTAATTCTTTAATCTTTCAGAAAAGGAACGGAATCGACATGCGTAAAAAATTAATTGCTCCGGTTCCAGCTGTGCACCGGAGGCTCCGTGACCGATCTCGTGCAGGGTCTCAAAAAACGCGGCAGCCGCCTAACGGATGACCAAATAGCTTACATCTTGAAGGAGACCGTCGAAGCTCTCATCTTTCTGCACAGCAATCACTGCATGCATCGTGATGTGAAGGGTCACAATATCCTGCTCACCGAAGAAGCGCGCGTCAAATTGGTCGATTTCGGCGTGTCCTCGCATCTGGCCGCGACTCTCGCCAGGAAGAACACATCTGTTGGCACACCATACTGGATGGCACCGGAGGTGAGTGTATTTAACGCGTACATTGTCTCCTGCAAAACGAAGAATTTTTAATACACATCTAAAACGTCTAGAATGACAATAATTAAGCAATCACGAAGCATTCGCGAAGTCAGGTGAACAAATAAATTTTCGATATTCGAGACACATCAAAACATTCTTAGTCGTTGAGTGTTTCTCGCACTTTAAAAGATATAAGTACAAAATATCGCATCGTGGAATATTGCATTCTTTGCTAAAAAAAAATAGGTAATAGCTTGCGAGCAGCAGCTGGACTCGTCGTACGATTCGCGCTGCGATGTCTGGTCGATCGGCATCACAGCCATCGAGTTAGCGGAGGGCGATCCGCCGTTATCTGAATTGCACCCTATGCGAGCGCTCTTCCAAATCCCGCGGAATCCGCCCCCCTCGTTGAAGAACCCGGACATCTACTCGGCGGAACTGACGGATTTCATAGCCGAATGCCTGGTGAAGGATCTCGAGCACCGGCCGTTTGCCAGCGAACTAAAGGAGCATCCATTGTTGAGGGGCACAGAGCAGGTCGCGGAGAGGATCAGGGAACAGCTGAGAGAGGAGATCCGCAGACAGAGAGCGGATGGTCGCATACATCGGCAGCCGGAGGTGACTACGAAACACGGGAAATTGAAGACGGACCGCAAGACGAGACCCGAGAAGATGTACATGGACGATCTGGCGGCACTCGACATGCTATCGGAAGAGGCCATCGTCGATCAATTGCAGCACCGGTACGAGCAAACGCAAATATACACGTACATCGGTGATATACTGGTCGCCGTGAATCCCTTCACCAACCTGGGCTTGTACACTGGTATCGTAAGTATCTGTCGTTTGCCTGATCGGATATAACGTTGTATGTATTTTATTTAAATGAGAGAAAGTCGCTAGGCAATATATCTTGTACTCTTTAGGAGCAGAAACGGTATAAGGGCCAAGCGAGATCCGACAATCCCCCGCATATATTCGCGGTTGCCGACGCGGCGTATCAAGCGCTACTTCATCAACGTCAGAACCAGGCGATAGTCATCAGCGGCGAATCGGGCGCCGGGAAGACGGAAAGCGCAAATTTGCTGCTGAAGCAACTCGTTTACCTCAGCAAGGCGCCGAATCGCAATCTCGAAGAGAGGATACTACAGATAAATCCTATAATGGAGGCCTTCGGGAACGCGACGACCGGCATCAACGCGAACTCCTCCAGATTCGGAAAATATCTCGATCTAACGATGACGAAGGGCGGAAAAGTGACCGGCGCGCGAATCTCGGTTTACCTGTTGGAACAGTCGCGGGTGATCGCTCAAGCTGAGTAAGTCTTCGAAGATTTAATTTTTATATTAGGGGTGTGATTTAGTTTTGAGGGTTTTTTTGCTCAAAAACGCATGTATTTAAATATGATAATGAATGAATACCTTCATCAAAATATTTTCCTTCCTTTTCTATAACTTTTTCCTATCTTTCTGGCAAGAGATGACGATAAAATGACTCTTCTTTTCAGTTGACCCATTCGTCGACGAATTTTCGCACTTCTTCCAAATTATCAAAGTGTGTATCCTCTAAAGCGTGTTGCATCCACCGGAACAAATAATAATCGCATGGAGAATACGCGGGGTGCGGTAAGACTTGCCATTCGAGCTCTAATAGTGTTTGTTTCACTGATGACGCAACGTCAGGTCGAGCGTTGTCACGAAGAAGAATCACTTTCCGTCGTTTACTCGCAATTGGTGGTCGTTTTTCGTCCAATGCTTGCTTCAACTTGTACAATTGGTGTCGATAACGATCAGCCGTGACAGTCTCATGCGGATTTAGTACACTATCCCACCAAATACAGAGCATTACTTTTGAACCGTGAATATTGCGTCTCGGAGTGGATGTTGATGATCCACCCATGATTTTCTGCGTTTGGGATTATCAAAATAGATCCACTTTTCATCCCCAGTAACAATCCGAGACAAAAGACTCTTCTTTTTTTGCCTGGCGATCAACGAGATGCAAATGTTCAAATGGCACTTTCCGATAATTGATGTCGAACCCATTTCCCTTCTTTCTGCATTTTTCCCATTTCATGTAAATGTTTCGTAACTGTTGTACGATCAACATTTAATGCTCTGGCAAATTCTGAAGTGGATTCTGTTGGATTTTCGTGCAATAATGCTTGCAAATCTGCATTTTCAAGCTTTCTTGGTTGTCCCGAGCGTTCTTTGTCCTTAATTGATGGGGCAGAATCACCATAAGTTTCGACAAGAATTCTATAACCGTCAGCCGCAGTTTTCTTTTGATTAAAAAACAAAAGCAACGCATGTCGAAATGCTCTTTCGGAAGTTGCATTTTTACGATGATATAAACACGACTGTTGTTGCTATAATGCTACTAAATGTGATGGATAATGTCAAGACTGTAAGAAACAACAGTTATTGGAACAAACTGACACTACAGCCATCTGTTGCAAAACCCTCAAAACTATTAGGGGTGTGATTTAGTTTTGAGGGTTTTTTTGCTCAAAAACGCATGTATTTAAATATGATAATGAATGAATACCTTCATCAAAATATTTTCCTTCCTTTTCTATAACTGTTTCCTATCTTTCTGGCAAGAGATGACGATAAAATGACTCTTCTTTTCAGTTGACCCATTCGTCGACGAATTTTCGCACTTCTTCCAAATTATCAAAGTGTGTATCCTCTAAAGCGTCTTGCATCCACCGGAACAAATAATAATCGCATGGAGAATACGCGGGGTGCGGTAAGACTTGCCATTCGAGCTCTAATAGTGTTTGTTTCACTGATGACGCAACGTCAGGTCGAGCGTTGTCACGAAGAAGAATCATTTTCCGTCGTTTACTCGCAATTGGTGGTCGTTTTTCGTCCAATGCTTGCTTCAACTTGTACAATTGGTGTCGATAACGATCAGCCGTGACAGTCTCATGCGGATTTAGTACACTATCCCACCAAATACAGAGCATTACTTTTCAACCGTGAATATTGCGTCTCGGAGTGGATGTTGATGATCCACCCATGATTTTCTGCGTTTGGGATTATCAAAATAGATCCACTTTTCATCCCCAGTAACAATCCGAGACAAAAGACTCTTCTTTTTTTGCCTGGCGATCAACGAGATGCAAATGTTCAAATGGCACTTTCCGATAATTGATGTCGAACCCATTTCCCTTCTTTCTGCATTTTTCCCATTTCATGTAAATGTTTCGTAACTGTTGTACGATCAACATTTAATGCTCTGGCAAATTCTGAAGTGGATTCTGTTGGATTTTCGTGCAATAATGCTTGCAAATCTGCATTTTCAAGCTTTCTTGGTTGTCCCGAGCGTTCTTTGTCCTTAATTGATGGGGCAGAATCACCATAAGTTTCGACAAGAATTCTATAACCGTCAGCCGCAGTTTTCTTTTGATTAAAAAACAAAAGCAACGCATGTCGAAATGCTCTTTCGGAAGTTGCATTTTTACGATGATATAAACACGACTGTTGTTGCTATAATGCTACTAAATGTGATGGATAATGTCAAGACTGTAAGAAACAACAGTTATTGGAACAAACTGACACTACAGCCATCTGTTGCAAAACCCTCAAAACTATTAGGGGTGTGATTTAGTTTTGAGGGTTTTTTTGCTCAAAAACGCATGTATTTAAATATGATAATGAATGAATACCTTCATCAAAATATTTTCCTTCCTTTTCTATAACTGTTTCCCATCTTTCTGGCAAGAGATGACGATAAAATGACTCTTCTTTTCAGTTGATCCATTCGTCGACGAATTTTCGCACTTCTTCCAAATTATCAAAGTGTGTATCCTCTAAAGCGTGTTGCATCGACCGGAACAAATAATAATCGCATGGAGAATACGCGGGGTGCGGTAAGACTTGCCATTCGAGCTCTAATAGTGTTTCTTTCACTGATGACGCAACGTCAGGTCGAGCGTTGTCACGAAGAAGAATCACTTTCCGTCGTTTACTCGCAATTGGTGGTCGTTTTTGGTCCGATGCTTGCTTCAACTTGTACAATTGGTGTCGATAACGATCAGCCGTGACAGTCTCGCGCGGATTTAACAGCTCATGGTACGCTATCCCACCAAATACAGAGCATTACTTTTCAACCGTGAATATTGCGTCTCGGAGTGGATGTTGATGGTTCGCCTGGATCCACCCATGATTTTCTGCGTTTCGGATTATCAAAATAGATCCACTTTTCATCCCCAGTAACAATCCGAGACAAAAGACTCTTCTTTTTTTGCCTGGCGATCAACGAGATGCAAATGTTCAAATGGCACTTTCCGATAATTGATGTCGAACCCATTTCCCTTCTTTCTGAATTTTTCCCATTTCATGTAAATGTTTGGCAACTGTACGATCAACATTTAATGCTCTGGCAAGTTCTGAAGTGGATCGTGTTGGATTTTCGTGCAATAATGCTTGCAAATCTGCATTTTCAAGCTTTCTTGGTTGTCCCGAGCGTTCTTTGTCCTTAATTGATGGGGCAGAATCATCATAAGTTTCGACAGGAATTCTATAACCGTGAGCCGCAGTTTTCTTTTGATTAAAAAACAAAAGCAACGCATGTCGAAATGCTGTTTTGGAAGTTGCATTTTTACGATGATATAAACACGACTGTTATTGCTATAATGCTACTAAATGTGATGGATAATGTCAACATTGTAAGAAACAACAGTTATTGGAACAAACTGACACTACAGCCATCTGTTGCAAAACCCTCAAAACTAAATCACACTCCTAATATAATTAATTCGAAGTAACGAGCGAGATGTGATCAATGTGACTTGTTTCAGGGGCGAACGAAACTTCCACATCTTCTATTACATGTACGACGGCCTGGAGGCGGACGATCGTCTCTCAGAATTTTATCTCGACCCCACGCTCCGGAAGCATCATCGATACCTCACGCATTACAGTCACACATCGCAGACGCACATCGACAAATTCCAACAGCTCAAGATGGGTTTCAAGGTGCTCGGGTTTCAGGACAGCGAAGTGGACACGGTGTATCGAGTTTTAGCCGCCATACTCCATCTGGGCGACATCGAGTTCGCCGAGGTGGCGACCGAGGACAACACCGACAATAAAAGCCGAGTCATCGACACCGTTCCATTGCATAGAGGTAACATTTCCGTCGCCTCTCAATATTTCTATCATCAATCTTTTAATCGGAATGCAGAATCGATCACAATTGCGATTACGAGTCTCGTTTATGCGGAAATAAAATTCCACGAGTACATTGCGATTTACGCGTCGTGATGGAAACATCCATTCCGCTTGCAGTTTCGAAATTACTCGGGGTCGAACAAAACGATCTCCTGGAGGCCCTGACATCGAACTCGGTGATGACCAGAGGCGAGACAATTACGCGGAACAATACGGTGGCCGAAGCCCGCGCGGCTCGCGACGCGATGGCCAAGGGTCTCTACGGCCGGCTCTTCGATTGGATGGTCAACCAGATCAATTGTTTGCTGTGCTTCAGCCGTTCACCGAATTACGAGCCGCTGGCGATCGGGTTGCTTGACATCTTCGGCTTCGAGAATTTCCCCAGGAACTCGTTCGAGCAACTCTGCATCAACATAGCCAACGAACAGATACAGTACTATTTCAATCAGCACATCTTCACATGGGAGCAGCAGGAGTACATGGCCGAGGGGATACCCGTGGATCTCGTCGAGTTTTCCGACAACAGGCCAGTTCTCGACATGTTGCTCAGCAAGCCCATGGGACTCTTGGCGCTCCTCGACGAGGAGAGTCGATTCCCTAGAGCGACCAATCGATCCCTGATCGGTGAGCATTGTTACACATGCACATTCTTTCTACGGGGTGTCTGACATGAGGCGAAAAACCTCTCGCCCACAGGTAGGTCTCGTCAAACTGAATTAAAAAGTCCTGTACATTCATTCATTCTTCTCTCACGTGAATTAGCGAACTTTCTTTACTTAATTACTCGAAATTTTACGCGGTTGTTTGCAAAATGGTGCAAGATTTTTTAATTCAGGTTGACGAGACCTACCTGTGGGCGAGAGGTTTTTCGCCTTATGTCAGACACCCACCCTGTATAAACGTGCGTCCACTTTCGAATTAAGATTATTTTGAGCAACACCTTGGAATCTGATTTAATGAGTAAATGAGAGGGAATTCTGATAAGCTTCATTTAATTAGCTTAATATAATCAAACGAGCAGAAATCCTTTCGGAAAGCTCAAAATCAAGTATTTTAAAAAGTAACGGGATTCTAACGAGCTTTTAATAATGATCGAGTTAAATCTTGTGATCATATATTGTGATTCTAACTGCTTTGTAATTTTTGTTGTAGAGAAATTCCACAACAATATCAAGTCAAAGTTTTACGTACGACCCAAATCGGATGCGGTCTGTTTCGCGATACATCACTTCGCCGGTCGCGTTGTCTATCAAGCCGATGGATTTCTCGAGAAGAACAGAAACTTCCTGCCACCCGAGGTCATTCAACTGGTACGACAGTCGCAGTACGATATGGTTCGTTTCCTGTTCCAATGCCCGATCACGAAAACCGGCAACCTGTACTCGGCGCTACAGGAGAACGACTCGAGGAAATCGCAGTCGAACCAGAACACAAAGGTGTGTGCACACCCTCAGAAAGGATTTCTGATAACAAGACGAAAAATATTCTTCACTAATTTAATCGTATTACAAGTATAAAAAATATGAAAATCAAACAATTTTTTATTTAATCAGTAATTTCTATTCTTCTCTCTCGAATTAAATAAGATTGTCTTACTGTCTTCAGACAAGAGTAACATGTACACATTTATGCTTATATATTCTTCTATGTAGAATAATTTGATATTAGCGCCACTTTATAGTAGGCTTCGTCCATGTCGACGCATCATTTTCTCACAGTAGCTCGTCGACTCGGCGCTTCTGCGTCCTTTATTCCGATAAAACGGCCAATATTTATGTGTTGCAATCGAAAATCAGGAAAGATTTACAATGAATAAGTGCAATACTCTACAAGAAATATTAACAGATATGGAAATGTAAGTAAGTATACAATATACTTACTTATATACAATATACTTACTTGAGAAATAAGATTCGAGATAAGACATTTCCACTTATTCATTGTAAATAACAGAAACACAGAAACACTTTCCCGATTTTCGATTGCAACACATAAATATTGGCCGTTTTGTGCAGATTCTACAAATTCTCTTAGAAGAATAGAATAAGATGTCTTTTAGATCTGACAATATTCTGAAATCAAGAATATTTTGAACTTGCTAGAAATTTGTATCTAAATCCTTCTGAGAAAATTAATGAGATAGCACCAAGATTATTTAAATCTAGATTTTCGAATTTTCTATTCGAGATTAAAATATGCTTCTTTTCAATAATAAATATGATTGTCGCTATCGCGATGTTATTTTATGATAGATTAAAGAGCAATAGCATTAAGTCCAGAAATCTTTTCTGTGGGTGCAGCATCATTGGTTCCATCCGCTGGAAATCCTGATGATGAAAAAGAGCGCTGTTACTTATTGTACATACTTTTTCTTCCATGTATTAGGTGTGTGCAAGTGTTTTCATTTTCTTGCACATTTTCGTTTTAGATGTATAAAATACGATCATCAAACATTTCCTTGTTTTTACGATTTTCTCTCGAAAATTATTAAATATCGAATCCCTTTGCGAAAAAAGGGATTTTTTTCGCGTCTCGAAAGTACACCCTCAGAAAGGATTTCTGATAACAAGACGAAAAATATTCTTCACTAATTTAATCGTATTACAAGTATAAAAAATATGAAAATCAAACAATTTTTTATTTAAATCAGTAATTTCTATTCTTCTCTCTCGAATTAAATAAGATTGTCTTACTGTCTTCAGACAAAAGTAACATGTACACATTTATGCTTATATATTCTTCTATGTAGAATAATTTGATATTAGCGCCACTTTATAGTAGGCTTCGTCCATGTCGACGCATCATTTTCTCACAGTCGCTCGTCGACTCGGCGCTTCTGCGTCCTTTATTCCGATAAAACGGCCAATATTTATGTGTTGCAATCGAAAATCAGGAAAGATTTACAATGAATAAGTGCAATACTCTACAAGAAATATTAACAGATATGGAAATGTAAGTAAGTATACAATATACTTACTTGAGAAATAAGATTCGAGATAAGACATTTCCACTTATTCATTGTAAATAACAGAAACACTTTCCCGATTTTCGATTGCAACACATAAATATTGGCCGTTTTGTGCAGATTCTACAAATTCTCTTAGAAGAATAGAATAAGATGTCTTTTAGATCTGACAATATTCTGAAATCAAGAATATTTTGAACTTGCTAGAAATTTGTATCTAAATCCTTCTGAGAAAATTAATGAGATAGCACCAAGATTATTTTAATCTAGATTTTCGAATTTTCTATTCAAGATTAAAATATGCTTCTTTTCAATAATAAATATGATTGTCGCTATAGCGATGTTATTTTATGATAGATTAAAGAGCAATAGCATTAAGTCCAGAAATCTTTTCTGTGGGTGCACTCGTATGATGAGAATTTGTATCTCCCTCAATCTTCATTTTTACAAGGATATTGATGGTTTGTTGATGTCTCTTAGGAACGTTACTCTAGTCGAGGTCTAGCGTCGCAGTCTCGCGTTCAGCAGACAG
Organism: Ooceraea biroi; assembly: GCF_003672135.1. NCBI lineage: Eukaryota > Metazoa > Arthropoda > Insecta > Hymenoptera > Formicidae > Ooceraea > Ooceraea biroi. The sequence goes on along the minus strand of NC_039518.1, from coordinate 3,470,664 downwards.
TGGCGACGTACTTCCGTTATTCCCTGATGGATCTGCTGCAGAAGATGGTATCCGGCTCGCCTCAATTCGTGCGATGTATAAAACCGAACGACTCGCGGAGTCCGCGCTTCTTCGACAAGGACAAGGTCGTGAAACAATTGCGATACACGGGCGTCCTCGAAACAATACGCATCAGGCAAAATGGATTTTCTCACCGGATACCGTTCAGCGAGTTCCTTAAGAGGTATAATTAATGGCAGACTCGTCACAATACAAGTTCTCACGTACTAAGTGAATTCACAAATGACATACAGATACTGCTTCCTCGCATTCGGCTACGACGAACGCGTAATCGCCAATCGAGACAATTGTCGACTACTTCTGATACGTTTGAAAATGGACGGCTGGGCATTGGGCAAGACCAAGGTCTTCTTGAAGTACTATCACGTCGAGTTCCTCTCGAAGCAGTACGAGGAACAGTTGAAAAAGATCATCATGATCCAATCATGCGTGCGACGATGGCTCGCGAAAATGCGATTCAAGAAGCAGAAATGGCAATTCGCCGTGTCGGTGGTCACGCTGCAGCGTCATATTCGGGGATGGTTATCCCGGAAACGTACGATGCAGATGCTAGCTCAGAAACACGCGAAGGAAGAAGACACGACGGCCGAGTTCATACAGAGTAAATTTGAGAATCTGAGTCCTGATGATTAAGAAATTTTCTAATCAATTCATTATCATATTTGTAATCGTTTTAATTTTCTCGTAGATGAGATAAAACGTAGAGCGCAGGAGAATACAGACATAAATAATCGCGGGAAACAGCAACAAGCACGCAAAAATCTAGAGAAGAATAATGCTGCGACTATTATACAAAGCCGTATGTGTTGCAAGAATTGTAGTCAACGTTATGAATCATAAACGTTATGTTCAATGATGAATGGATATGATTAAATATTTTATAGATTTCCGTGGTTACACTATCCGCAAACGTTTCGGGTACGAGCTGGAGGAACGTTTCAAGAGGATCCTGAACAACCACGACAACATATACGATGGCCATAAGGCGTTGCTGCGCGAGGGATTGAAACATGAAGACGCGGCGCTTATTGTTCAAAGATGGTACAAAAAGGAGGAGAGAGCGGCGAGGAGGAAGCCGGTCGCGAAGGATCCCATACATCCCAAACTACGACAGGCCGATCTGATTCAGTTCTCGCAAAACGTAATTACGGGCTAGACCTAATTCATGCCGAAAGAAAAACGCAGTTCCATTTTCCCTTGCTCGAGCTTAACTCTAATCTATTGGGTTGTTCGGAAAGTAATTTCGTTTTTCACAAAGAGATGTCGTTAGTCGCGTTCCTCGATACTTAACCTTACTCTAAACGGCAAATTCGTTTTATATTTTGACAACTGACATTTCAGACGTCATTTAGTATCTTATTGTGTTGCGATCTGTCAAGTAATTGTTTTTTGGCATCACATCAAACATGGAAAATCAAAGTGAGCATTTTCGTAATATTTTGCTTTTTTACTACCGAAAGGGTAAAAATGCAGTGCAAGCGAGAACAAAATTGTGTGCCGTGTACGGAGAAGATGTATTGAGTGAACGTCAGTGTCAGAATTGGTTTTCGAAATTTCGTACTGGAAATTTCGATTTGAAAGATGCACCACGTTCAGGTCGGCCAATTAAAGCTGATGACGAGAAAATAAAGGCTCTGGTGGATGCAAACCGTCGCATAACAACACGCGAAATTGCTGAAAAGTTAAATTTATCGAATTCGACCGTTTACGATCATTTGAAACGCCTTGGATTCGTTTCAAAGCTCGATATTTGGGTTCCACACAATTTAAAGGAAATTGACTTGATTCGACGCATTACCATCTGCGATTCATCGTTGAAACGTGAAGAAAATAAACCATTTTTTAAGCGAATCATAACTGGAGATGAAAAATTGATTGTTTACAACAATGTTAAGCGAAAACGATCATGGTCCAGGCAAGATGAACCTGCTCAATCGACATCCAAGGCAGATATTGATCAAAAGAAGATCATGCTTTCTGTATGGTGGGATTGAAGGGGAATCGTATTTTTCGAGCTACTACCAAGCAACCAGACGATTGATTCGAAAGTGTATTGTCGTCAGCTGGATGAATTGGATGCTGCCATCAAGCAGAAGCGACCAGAATTGGCGAATAGGAAAGGTGTCGTATTCCATTACGACAATGCCAGACCACACACAAGTTTGGTCACTCGCCAGAAGCTTTTACAGCTTGGATGGGATGTGCTACCACACCCACCATACTCTCCTGATCTGGCACCATCCGATTACCATTTGTTCCGGTCTCTACAAAATTCTTTGAACAATGTAAACTTCGATTCAAATGAAGGCGTCAAAAATCACTTGCTTCAATGTTTTGTCAATAAGGAGAAGGACTTCTATGAGCGTGGAATCTTAAAGTTGCCAGAAAGATGGCGAAAGGTAGTGGAACAAAATGGCCAATACATCACTGAATAAAATTTATTCTAAATATGAAAAAACCGCCTTTCATTTTTCCTTGAAAAAACGAAATAACTTTCCGAACAACCCAATATTTAGCTCGACAGCACGGGCAGAAACCATACTAACGTTCATCGCGAAACACGCATTGATCAGATTATGCTATTAGCCGCCATTTACGGGCTTTCTACCGGCAGGTACACATGAAGAACCAAGAAGTGCACAAACATCTGCGGCGCAACAAGCCTGGCGTTCGATTAAGCGATATCGAGGAACCGCCGCAGGACTATGTTCGTCCTGAAGGATTCGATATGGTGCAATCGATACTGCAGTACCGCAGTGGCATGCAGCCGGACGAGGAGGACGGCATCAAGTATTATCGGGACCTGAAGGAGGAGATGAGCAGGTAGATATATACGTAAATCGTAACGTTACATGTCGCCACTGACCGTTGCGAGCGAACGAGAAAATTAAAATGCTCAATGTTCGAATGCTTCTGGCACTCGCATCGCAAGTGGTTCGGAATTCGAAGACGACGAAGTTGGCTGGGACTCGCCGTTGATACGGCTGGAAAATGACCTCCACCCATCGCTGAGGTACAATCGCAAATCTACCCCGATGCCAATCGTATCCATGCCGCTTATTAGTCGAGTTCATTAATGCTAGCCTCTTCGCCGCCATTTGTGCACTGCGAATGGAGTAATCCCAAAATACGCGCCTTGCACCTTGAATTATAGATTTATCGAACTCTTTTCCGGCGACTTCAGCAAGGATTCACTCCGACCAGTCCACTCGAAATCCGATAAAATTTCTAATTCCTCTCGCGAACGCTTTATTATTCATTTGCTGACCCTTTTAGCGTCCTTTTGAATGTACGTTGGAAGATAGTTTCTTAATCATCGGCGAACGTTGTGTTTCATTGACGTATTAAATTTCATTTTATGTGAACGTAACGAGATTATCTCTCTAGGAGTCGGAGCGGCCAGATTCTAGAAGTGAATGCCGAGAGGAGGGATCGTGTGGCTCAGGGCGATTTTGCGGTGGCACCAGAGCAGCATCTGTCAAGCATTTGGCACAAAGCCCTGAGACATCCGTCCGATGTACGCGAAAACGAGAGCTCCAAGAGAAATGTCAGGTAAAATTTGCGCCACACGTGTGGACGCATTATTATTGGGTCGTCCGGAAAGTTCGTGCCGATTTTGAAGGAAAATTCAAAGGCAACATTCTTTTATGTCGATAAATATTTATTGACTTATGTATGCACCGTTTTGTTTCACAACCTTTGTCCATCTTTCACGCAACCGGAAGATTCCATTCTCCCAGAACTTCTTAGGTTTCTCGGCGAAAAACTCCTCAAGGTGGTTTTTTATGTCGATCAAAGAGTCGAAGTTCTTGCCGCTAAGAGAATTTTGCAAAGACCTAAATAAGTGAAAGTCTGAAGGTGCAATGTCTGGTGAATACGGTGGGTGAGGTGGCACATCCCAGCCAAACTCCGACAATTTTTGTCGGGTAGTCAAAGAAACATGAGGTCTGGCATTGTCCTGATGGAACACGACGCCCTTCCTATTGGCTAATTCTGGACGTTTTTCCTGAATCGCTGTCTTTAATTCGTCCAGTCGCGAGCAGTACTTATCTGCATTTATCGTTTGGTTGTGTGGTAGGAGCTCATAATATAGGATTCCTTTCCAATCCCACCAGACACAGAGCATGACTTTTTTTGGACGAAGGCCGGCTTTCGGAGTGGTTAATGCTGGTTCATTTCGCTTACCCCAGGATCTTTTTCGTTCTACATTGTTGTAAATGATCCATTTTTCGTCACCCGTCACTAATTGCTTCAAAAATGGTACGTTTTCGTTGCGCTTGTACAGCGAGTCGCAGATGGAAATGCGATCCATTAAATTTTTTCGGCCAAATTATGCGGAACCCATACACCATAGCGACTTACGTAACCAAGCTTCACTACACGATCGTGGACAGTGGTTTTCGATATTTTCAGTATCTCTGCCAATTCACGTGTCGTGTAGCGCGGGTTATTCTCGATCAGTGTCTTGATTTGGTCATCATCAGTAGTAGAGGTCTGCCCGAGCGTTCTTGGTCCTTAAGGTTAAAATCACCAGCTCTAAACTTAGCGAACCACTTACGTACGGTTCTTTCAGCTAAAGCGCCTTCTCCGTAAACAGAACATATCGAATTTGTTGCTTGTGAGGCATTTTTGCCTTTCCGGTAATAGAAAAGCATCAAGTGTCTAAAATGTTCTTTGTTTTCTTCCATCTTCAAAAGAGTACAAAACTGACACGAATCAATTGATCTGAAACAACTTTTTTCCTAAAGATGCGTTGAAATGTCACCTTTAAGCTTATGTATATAAATCGTATGTTTTCAATGACATTGATATATTCAGACATGTTCCAACGCCATCTATTAAAAATCGGCACGAACTTTCCGGACGACCCAATATTTCAACAAATAACTTTATTCGTTAATCCATTACGGTTGAAACATGTGAAAAGAAGCTAAAGCTTCTTTTTTGATTATACAAAATTCAAAACTTAAAAGATTGCCATTTGAACAATTTTATTCATGCTTATTCTAATAAGTCAAGAATTTTGTGTAATGTAAATTTAAATGTTAATTATTAAAATCACACGCGAGTTGTATCATGTTTCAATAAATATCGAACTAATCCGTATTTATCTCTTTCTTTGCCAGAAACATCATGGCAAATTTCCAGGTAAAATTATAAACTTATAGCACTGCTAAAAGCGACGTAGCAACAAGCGATTCACCTAGATCAGTAAAACAATGTATGCGACGAAAATTTTCAAAAGATACCCTATTTAAATAGATTTATTGTAGCAATTTATTACTTTCTTATTGCACCCTGTTTGCAAGCTCGAGCTATTTCTCAAAAATTAAATTTAACATGCAGCATTTTCTTCTTCCAGTACAAGGATTAATGACTTGCATATCAACAACGTGCATCAACACTCAGATGGACAACGCGCAACCGGTACTCCGCATCTCCACGATCCAGCTGGCCTACGATTCGTGCTCGACGATCGATATAACGCCATAAATGAACAACAGAATGGCCTTAATGGACGGAACTACGTGAACGGCCATAATTCCGTTAACAATAAGCATCACATTTCGATCAATGGCTGTAACAATCAGCAGATACCCTGTAAAACAAACAACGGTATCGCGAGGAACCAGATGACAACTACAAAAACCGAGAAATCTGAACTAATTAATGGTCTGGCGAATAATAACAGGCCCGAGAAAACGTCAGATCGGTCGAGTCCGAGACAGAACGTTCAACCGATGAGAAACCATCGGAATCACGTAAATCATAAGAACGGCATCAATCGATTAACGAATGGAGAAAGATCAGTGGACCAGCAGCTTCTGCGGAAAGAAGATACCATCAACAACGCGGCTAATTTAAGGCAGCTTTTGAGGCCCACGGTGATGGAGAGGCGACAGGAGAGAGAAGCCAAAGTCGAATACGACGCGGAAGACATCAACGGCCCTTATAATTTCAGACAGTTGCTCAGGCCGACCGAATACCTTCCCACGGAATCTTTGAGGAAGAGGAAAGGCGGTCTCGTTTCCAACGGCGTGCCACTGCCGAAGGACAAAGTTCCTGAGAAACACGTGAAGAGAAGAGCGCCGTTGGCGCCGAGCCAGAATAAACTAGCCAACGGGAAGAAGTGAAGTTACGACGTATTATTCAACACCAGCGGAGAATATTTGTTCGTGAGACTGGAATCCACGGGAATTGGTTTTCCTTTCGCCGAGTAATAGCCGGGACCGTTAACCGAAAACATCGTGAGAGCACTGCAAGTTAATTAATTAACCGCTCGATGTGTGCATAAGTAAGCGCTAACGGAAGTCCTGTCATTATTGCCATTGGTACAAAAAGGAATGCTCGTATTAATGTGAGGCTTAAATACTATTGTAGAATAATCGAAGAGTGTGATATGATGGGCGCGTAGAGTATGTTACAATGGACAATTGCATTTTCCAATCACTGTACCCGTTAATTAATGCGATACAAATGCGCTAATGAAAGTAATATATTTGAGATTCGATATCTATACATGTGTAGCATGTGCATCGCGTTAAGGGCGGAAATCGCGCATTTTCCAAGCAAAATATTGTTTCTCTACACACAGCGAATATATTACAATGCCACGAGATATTGCAGCGCGGTCTTGCTCGGTTCTTTTAAACGCGGTTCCGCATTTTATATTCTTTCCTCCCGTGAGAGTGCAATATCGCGGGTAAAGTTGCGTGATTCCAAAGTCTAAGTCCTTTCTTTACGGTCGAGCACGCTATGCAGCTGCCGGATAACATTCGTAATGAAGATAGAAATGAAAAATTTCGCGATATCGTTGATCCTGTTAGAAACGTAATTGATGCGTCCCATATAATTGAGAATTCTCAGTAGAGATCGCCAGTTTTAATAATAAATTTATCTTTGCTTGCTTTAATGTGTAATTACGCGATGACGGCATACGATGAACCGTGTTATTGATTACATTTAACGTAATTTATTACCCGTTGCGATAATATATGCGAAAATTAGCACGCGTCTAGTACTAGTCATGCCTAGCTTTACTTAAATCGTAGGTGTTCATTAATAATGTATCTATACAAATGCGGACATAAATTATGTTCATCAATTATTTATATGACTGACGAACGATTGATATATCCAAAGTAAATAAATGCAATACTGATAAATCTCGAAAACTCCCCGAGGGCGAGTCGAATTCACCTCTCCCCGCAACAAGATATGAACAGCGTGGTTCACGCAAACTCGATTAAACGGCGTTATCGGCCAATACACGACTTTTCGGCGGTTTGCGCGTCTCGCTCTCCACCCCGTTGCCGGACGTTCACAAAACTACCCCTTCAGCTATGAACCTAGGCGTAGCTCGGTATTACTGACGGCCGTCAATGCCGCGACGCCGGTGCGAAGAACGTTGAGCGCGGGACCACGAGATGGCCGGGGTGCTGCGGCGTCGCGACGCCCGGCGCCCGGCGCCGTCGACGACGGCCGGTAGTTCCGTCGGCGTCGCCGTCGTCGTCGCGCGACGTCGCCCTCGTCATAGCCGGTTCCTCGGGCACACGGGGCTCGACTATTGGCTGGCCGCGAGGGAGGAGGGCGTCCGGTGGCCGGTGGCGGTGCAGCGGGGGCGAGGGTGGCAGTCGTGCCGGGCACGCGGGCGGGGGTAGGAGGGGTGCAACGAACCCTCTCGCCTCGGCTCGAGTCTACGGTGCACGGAGTTGTGCTCGAATCATGGCGACACCCGACCCCGTAGACCCAGCCACCCTAGAGATTAAGACCCGTAGCATAGAACAGACACTACTCCCACTAGTGAAGCAGGTAAGACGTGTTTCCGCGCGAAAGAAATTCAGCGACCCGAGTCCTCGTTCGCACCGGCGGCGCGCCGCCTCTTTCCCGTCTGTCCCTTTCTATCTGTCATCCCTCTCTCTCTCTCTCTCTCTCTCTGTCTCCCTTTCATTCTCTCGCCATATCTCCGTTCGTCTCGCTCTGCCGCGCGCTCGATCTTCGTTCCTCTCGCGCGACGTCTCTCGAATGTACCCGGCATGTCCAGCATCGCGGTGTGCCTCGAATTCACTCGCCAACAGGTTGAGACGATTCTCTGATTCGTGGTGTCACCCCCGAGTCGTTCTCTCGTTACCTCGCTCGCGCTAACGCGGCCGTTACGCACGTTCCGTCATAGAAGATCGAGCGAGTGGACGAACCAGCGCGAAACGTTGCATGCACGCGTCGCGACGCCGGGGTGGTCGGGGCGCGCGGAGCGGGAGGAGCGGTGGATCGTACGGAAAAATCGAGACCGGGGAGACGGCGACGCATTGCTGACGCCACCGCGCGACCAGAAATAGCGCGATTCTCACGCTTTCGCTCTCGATCGCGTGCTCAACGTGTGCGTCGTCGAGTGGACGCGCACGCCGTCTCCGACGGCAGACCTGGTGGACTTGCCAAACGTGTCCGTGACTCGAGGATGTCAGTCCGACGGAATTTGACAATCTGCCGGCAGACGTGTGTTCACCAATGCGCGTTAAATTGGTTGAACGCGTCTCGCGTAACGAAATAACGGATATTTTGGTGGTCCACCGTTCCCGTCGATCTTCCTCTTTCTCTCTCGCTTACTCTTTCTTTCTCTCTTTTCCTCTCGTTCTCTGCTATTCTCGCTCGGCCCGTCCGTCTCGCACTCTCCGCGCCTCTCTTTTTCTTCCGCGTTGCCCACTTCGGCTCTTATGGCACGCACGCTCACCTCACGCTTGTCGACGTCGTGCACCGACCTTTTCGTGGAATTACGTCGAACTTACGTTGCACCCTCGTTGCATAATCACCGGCACGTGCGAGTGCCGCATACACGGGTCAAAGGCCTCCGAACGACCGCCCGCGATCAAAGAATAGGTCGGCTCCGCATGGTCGCCGCAGCATGATCGTGGCGAACTCGCACGAGGAAAGTGCAAGATGTGGATCGGAGTTAAAACTGAGAAATTTTCAAGTAACTTTGAGAAAACTTTACTGATCGATCGACTAAAGATCTCGTTCGGCAAACAAACTGCATATCAGAGCTTATCATTTATTTGCGTGCAGAACGCAAACGCACTTTTGCAATATCTTTTTACGGATGTTTTAAACTTCGCTTTTGTCCGAAGAATATAAATTAATGTATTGTGTTGACGTAGAATTTTTAACAAAGTTGTACGATATTAAATCCATCGAAGGCAGATTGATTTAATCAAGTACATTGTACTCGCAGAGGGAATTTTTAAGTTAACTAGCTTCTCCTGATTCGCGTGACTGATATAAATGCGATTGCACTTCTCGACGAAATCATTTATGCACAATGCACCGCCGCATGCAGTAGATATTGCACTTGCGTACATAGGACATGCATATATACGTATATATAATCTATATGTGGCATACATATATAGCCAACAGATTTTCGAGTGTCAAAATCGCGAACACGTTCAATTAAGCGGCGCGCCTATTTCGCGTCGTCCACTGCATCGAGAGAATCGTTTCATTATCCGATAAAACTCATCGAATTATTATCCATCCCCTACCTCTTTTTCCCCCTCGGCGATGCAGATCGAAATGTGAAAATTAACTGACTCGTAAAGCTGGAATTCCGCGATAATCGCGACGTGTCGCTACACGACGAAAAGAGAGAAACTTTGACAATCTCGAAAAATAAGCTTCAAATCCCCCTTCGGAAGACTTGATAATCGCGAGGAAGAAATTGGAGAGAGAGAAACGAACTTCGCCCGATAATGAACCTATCCTGCTAATACTCTGGCGGGAATTCGGGGAAAAATTTCGGATCATCTCGCGGTTAATCTCGTCGAATGAAAGAGAGGCCGATCTAATTCGCGTTTTCATCGGCTCATCAAAGCCGCATCTAAAAAAAAGAGATTACGCGAGTCGGCGATTCTGCCGCCGTTCCCCAATCGAGGATTTTAGCGTGTGCATGAAGCACTACCATGGAGGGCCTCCGATCTCTTGGCCGGCGAGAAATCGTTGTGCATCCCGGATGAGAGGGAAAATAAACAAAAGTACGCAACACGCGCCGGAACTTCTTTCCCCTTCGTCACTCCGCAGTTCCACTTAATTTAACAATGGCCGATCCAGCAAGCCACACCAATTTCCAGCCAACTAGCTTAAAGATGACGTCGCTAAAAAAGAGAGGCCGAAGGAAAGGGTGGCAACGGGGAGGGCAACAAAAAGGTCGATAATTCCACAGGCAACAACGAATCGGCCGCGCGCCACGACTATCATCGCGACGAAATGGAGATTCACGACGGAACCAACGTGTAAAAGGATGACGAACGGAAAGGAAATAGACGGAGGCTATTTCGAGAGTGTAGAAGAGGGGTGTCGATCGGCGCTCATGGTCGACCTTCGTGTCGTGTTTATCGATATTTCTGGCGGTGTGTGCATACGTGTGTGCTACGCGTGTGTCGTGCGACGTGCGTTCGGTGTGCGTGCCTGTGTGTGTGCGTGTGCATGCATTGGTCAACCCTCTTGGGTTAGGAGGGCGTGCAGTATGGAGTGGCTCGGTGGTGCGCGGCACAGAGAGCGATCGTTACGAGCTGCAGCCACTTGTTAGAGCTCCGTCTGGCCACCCCCGCGCGGATCTTCAACCCCTCTGCTGCCCTCTTCGTCCGTCACCTTCTCTTCCGTCTCTTCTACCACCCTCGCTTCGGCCGGCCATCGCGCAACACCGACTCGTTCTCTTGGCGATTTCTGTCACGATTTTACCCCGCGTCGGATTTTCTATTGACCGGCGTTACTGCCTCGCAGTTCCGCAAACACCTGCGTCTCCTCGTTCGCCACCGTTTTTGGCGTTGTGTTGTTCCAGAGGGTATACAGGGTGTCCCGGGTTTTAACCGACAAACTGCGGGAGCATATTCTACTAGTGGAAATAAGAAAAAATTCTTATATCGAGTTTGCTTAGAAACGCTTTATTACAAAGTTATGAACCAATATTGAAAAGAAATATCAGATAAGTAACAACGGATTTTTTCACAAAAATATAAATTATCTACGCAATGATTTAGTGACGCATTTCAAAATGTTGTCCTTGCACGTCGATACAAGCTAGACATCGGCGTAGTACAGACTTTGTTACGGTACGACATTCCTGAAAATTTTGTTGCATCTCAGTAACTGAATTAGTAATTCGTTGCTTTAAATCTTCAAGCGAGATTACTTCTGTACTGTAAACTTTATTTTTTAAAGTTGCCCATAAATAAAAATCAAGAGGCGTTAAATCGGGCGATCTTGGAGGCCAGAAAACCGGTCCTCCTCGACCAATCCACCTATGAGCACAATGTTCGTCTAACCAGTTTCTAACTTGTCTAGCATAGTGCGATGGACAACCGTCTAACTGTATCCAGCTGTTTTGGCGAGACTGCAGTGGCACATTTTCCATCAAAATTGGTACATGTGAATACACGTAACATAAACATCTTCGACCTTCCAAATTCTACACTATGTTACTTATCTCATATTTCTTTTCAATATTGGTTCATAACTTTGTAATAAAGCGTTTCTAAGCAAACTCGATATAAGAATTTGTTCTTATTTCCACTAGTAGAATATGCTTCCGCAGTTTGTCGGTTAAAACCCGGGACACCCTGTATAGAGCTGCCGATGCGATTAACAAGAGAAATTTTTATTTCTCGAGGAGAGACACTTATTCCGAGAAAACCTTAGACACTTTCTTAGACATTATTCGATAAAAGGAGGAAGCAGGATGATCTATGAATCTCGCTAGAATCTCGTTTTCGTTAGGTGCTCTTTTTTACACATCATCTATATTTTCTTCACGTACACGAGGGTTTTCTGGGGTGACTGTACCGTAACGCAGTCAAGGCTGATTTTGTATTGACTGCGCGGCGCTCTCTTTTAGTGGGTAATAATCGTATCCCGAAGCCATCACGCTGTCGAAGTAATTTCACTCGGTATTACTCTTGAACACCTCGATTGAGTCCGCTCGTCGAGGTAACCCCCGATTAAATCGTCGTTTCCTAGCGTTGATGGCTCTTATCGGACATCTTAGAATTTTACAAAACTTCTTCAGATTTCTTCTTCTTCTTCTTCGAGAGAGAGAAATAAAGAAACAGCTTACATGAAGCTGATATAAACGTATTAAATTTCAAACCTGGACCTAATACAATCCAGATTTATCCCAATGAGTTTCCAGTGAATCGCAAAAATCAAGCATTTTCTAATCTCAGCTCATTCGAGAAAGTTTCTCAGAAAAGTATCAGGAACCGTTAATACAATCCAGATTTATCCCAATGAGTTTCCAGTGAATCGCAAAAATCAAGCATTTTCTAGTCTCAGCTCATTCGAGAAAGTTTCTCAGAAAAGTATCAGGAACCGTTAATACAATCCAGATTTATCCCAATGAGTTTCCAGTGAATCGCAAAAATCAAGCATTTTCTATCTCAGCTCATTCGAGAAAGTTTCTCAGAAAAGTATCAGGAACCTTAATACAATCCAGATTTATCCCAATGAGTTTCCAGTGAATCGCAAAAATCAAGCATTTTCTAATCTCAGCTCATTCGAGAAAGTTTCTCAGAAAAGTATCAGGAACCTTAATACAATCCAGATTTATCCCAATGAGTTTCCAGTGAATCGCAAAAATCAAGCATTTTCTATCTCAGCTCATTCGAGAAAGTTTCTCAGAAAAGTATCAGGAACCGTTAATACAATCCAGATTTATCCCAATGAGTTTCCAGTGAATCGCAAAAATCAAGCATTTTCTAGTCTCAGCTCATTCGAGAAAGTTTCTCAGAAAAGTATCAGGAACCCTTAATACAATCCAGATTTATCCCAATGAGTTTCCAGTGAATCGCAAAAATCAAGCATTTTCTAATCTCAGCTCATTCGAGAAAGTTTCTCAGAAAAGTATCAGGAACCGTTAATACAATCCAGATTTATCCCAATGAGTTTCCAGTGAATCGCAAAAATCAAGCATTTTCTAGTCTCAGCTCATTCGAGAAAGTTTCTCAGAAAAGTATCAGGAACCGTTAATACAATCCAGATTTATCCCAATGAGTTTCCAGTGAATCGCAAAAATCAAGCATTTTCTAATCTCAGCTCATTCGAGAAAGTTTCTCAGAAAAGTATCAGGAACCGTTAATACAATCCAGATTTATCCCAATGAGTTTCCAGTGAATCGCAAAAATCAAGCATTTTCTAATCTCAGCTCATTCGAGAAAGTTTCTCAGAAAAGTATCAGGAACCGTTAATACAATCCAGATTTATCCCAATGAGTTTCCAGTGAATCGCAAAAATCAAGCATTTTCTAGTCTCAGCTCATTCGAGAAAGTTTCTCAGAAAAGTATCAGGAACCTTAATACAATCCAGATTTATCCCAATGAGTTTCCAGTGAATCGCAAAAATCAAGCATTTTCTAATCTCAGCTCATTCGAGAAAGTTTCTCAGAAAAGTATCAGGAACCTTAATACAATCCAGATTTATCCCAATGAGTTTCCAGTGAATCGCAAAAATCAAGCATTTTCTAGTCTCAGCTCATTCGAGAAAGTTTCTCAGAAAAGTATCAGGAACCGTTAATACAATCCAGATTTATCCCAATGAGTTTCCAGTGAATCGCAAAAATCAAGCATTTTCTAGTCTCAGCTCATTCGAGAAAGTTTCTCAGAAAAGTATCAGGAACCGTTAATACAATCCAGATTTATCCCAATGAGTTTCCAGTGAATCGCAAAAATCAAGCATTTTCTAATCTCAGCTCATTCGAGAAAGTTTCTCAGAAAAGTATCAGGAACCGTTAATACAATCCAGATTTATCCCAATGAGTTTCCAGTGAATCGCAAAAATCAAGCATTTTCTAGTCTCAGCTCATTCGAGAAAGTTTCTCAGAAAAGTATCAGGAACCGTTAATACAATCTAGATTTATCCCAATGAGTTTCCAGTGAATCGCAAAAATCAAGCATTTTCTAATCTCAGCTCATTCGAGAAAGTTTCTCAGAAAAGTATCAGGAACCGTTAATACAATCCAGATTTATCCCAATGAGTTTCCAGTGAATCGCAAAAATCAAGCATTTTCTAGTCTCAGCTCATTCGAGAAAGTTTCTCAGAAAAGTATCAGGAACCGTTAATACAATCCAGATTTATCCCAATGAGTTTCCAGTGAATCGCAAAAATCAAGCATTTTCTAGTCTCAGCTCATTCGAGAAAGTTTCTCAGAAAAGTATCAGGAACCGTTAATACAATCCAGATTTATCCCAATGAGTTTCCAGTGAATCGCAAAAATCAAGCATTTTCTAGTCTCAGCTCATTCGAGAAAGTTTCTCAGAAAAGTATCAGGAACCGTTAATACAATCCAGATTTATCCCAATGAGTTTCCAGTGAATCGCAAAAATCAAGCATTTTCTAGTCTCAGCTCATTCGAGAAAGTTTCTCAGAAAAGTATCAGGAACCGTTAATACAATCCAGATTTATCCCAATGAGTTTCCAGTGAATCGCAAAAATCAAGCATTTTCTAGTCTCAGCTCATTCGAGAAAGTTTCTCAGAAAAGTATCAGGAACCGTTAATCAATGTGATTAAAGAGATCTCGATTGCACTAATAACACAGAAAGAAAAATGTTTGCTACCGTAGCTAATCATGATTTGCTAAAACATGTTTGCTGCCGTAGCTATAAATTTCTAAACTACAGCAAAATGTTTGCTCTTGCAGCTAATGAACTAGGTGTCACAGCTAAAAGTTAGCTGTCCATATATTACGACTGAATTTAGTTATCACACGCAGTTTTAGCTATGGCAGCTACTTTTTTCTTTCCGTGAAGAACGGTGTACGTACGCATCGAAGAGAATTAGATGCATGATGTGGCCACCAGCATTGCAACAATGGCACACGTTCCGTGCCAAGTGGGAGAACAATTTTCATCAGCCGCGGCCGCAAGAAGAGTTAAATCACGCTCGAAGCATCGTGCGTGGCAGCAGTGTGCTGAAAATACCTACATCTCACATGCTCGCCAAAATTACCCATTTCTATTCGCCTTATTCATATTCATTCGCCTTCGCATTTGTGTCTCCAGCGGTGTATCCATCACTCTCTCTCTCTCTCTGTCTCTCTTATTGCGAATGCCTTAGCCACATTAGACACGTACACTGAACATGTATTGGCCATTAGCGATCGAGAGCGACGTGCTGGTGAACGGCGAACAGACCACCGTGTGGTAAGACTTCCACGAGAGTTCCGTTTTTGAACGCTTCAATTAACTCCGACACGCCATTTAACGACAAATTAAGTCTCGCCGGAGGTACCGGCCAGTCGATGGGAGGAGCAGACGAGTGAGATTAAACGGCAAGTACAAGCGGTATTTAATTCCTGTCTCCGTTCCTTCGAAGATTTCCTTCGCGAATGGCGGAGGATTTTTCCGGGCTTCCTCCTCGAACTCTCGATCCGCCGATGGATGGTAAAGCACGGCGAGCAATCTCTCGAAAGTGATATTTCACGAAGTTACGTAATGTTGGATAGATACGCAGAGCACGACGGCGTTTCAGGCGACGTCGACGTCGACATCGTCGTCGTCGCAGTGACAAAACTTTCTCAAACTACTCGGCCGCGCTATTTCGCGCTCACGGCTCTCCGAAACTACTTACTGCGAAAATATTATGGCAAGTCACTAAATCTAGGGTGGACCAGGAATTCCGCATTAAACCACGCATTCCCTGCCATGCTCGAGGAGATTCTAAAAGGAGACATCTGCAAAATGCTCATCGGCGATACGAACTGCCTGCAGGGTGCGACGGAATCTGCCGGTTCCGTTGTCTGCATCATAAATAACCCCTCCGGTTAAAATGATGAAGTGGATAAGCGAGCAACGTGCGTTCGCGATGAAAGGGTTTTTGCAGAGAACAATAGCACGAGATTGTCGCTCGACGAAATTTTCTTCGTAACGCGAACACGTTTTGATGGCACTGATACGCGATGTACGTATAAATCGATCCATTTTCCTATTTTTTTATAGACTTTGAGCAAATGAATCATCCATTCGCTTCTTCTTCTTCTTCGTAGTATTTAATGGCACCCGATCCCTTGCAGGTTCGATATGGCCAATTGCGAAAATGAATTAAAAACAGAATACGAAATACGGAATAACTAGTTGAGAAAAAAACTCGGGACAATCGTTGTACACCTGACGACTGTCCCCTTCGAGATTCATCATCCATTCGCGACTGCCATTTGTGCCTAGGAACGCTGTTTACCGAAGCGCAATAAATGCGTTGTATAAGACGATGGAATTTCTTATTTGGAGACAAACCAAACAGGCCGGGAGCCATTCTACCAATATTGACTGTCGGCCTATCCGACAACATCCGACCATCCCGCTTGGATCAATGATTTCCTCAACCGCTTCGGGTTAAAAGATAGTCAGCGATCCTACACGATATACTGAATCATCGATCGGGATGCCCTTTCATTCCAGCCCTTCTTAGGAAAGCCTTTTGCACCGACGACATCGAGCGTGAAAGATTGACAGGCCAATATTAACCGTGTTTCAATCGTCCAATCCGCTGTCAGCCGTCCGGCAATCCCACTGGAAATTATTCAACTTTGAAAAGACTCGGTTAGCTCACGTTAATCACGGTATTTAATCTCTAAATGTGTGATTCTCAATGCACGTGTGCGTATGTGTGTAACGCACGCAAAGAACGTAAATTGGCGGAAAATCAAATATGAATTTCCAGGAGTTTCAATCGCCCTTCGAATTTTAACTACTCTGTTCATTCTTTATTCATTCCGTATTGCATTTTGTTAATCTCTCATTTAAAATTCACTTGATTTGATATCTTTGTTTAAATAATTTCCGAGAATAATCTTGCGGAAATTATGAATCGTGTAAAAATTTCATCGCCAACCATATCTTGATGAGATACTATAACGACGTGGTAAAGGGCAGAGAGAAACGTTTGAGATGCTTTTAAGACACGTAACTGGCGCGGTTCGCCACAATAGCCGGCGACAAAAAGTGACGCTGGAAGACGGCCACTTTGTCGGAAAATTTCACCACCTGGCCGCGACTTTCGTCCAACCACCAAGAGCGAGGAGACTCGCTCGATAGGGGTTGCCCGCCGCATTCTCGTCGCCTTCGCATTGTGCAGACTTCGTTCCATTATAGACGTGGCAGAAAGAATAGAGGCGGGAAAGCGAACCTAAAATATGGGGCCGTAAATGATCCGGAGGAGAAAATGCGCGACAAGGACTCGCGTCGGCGGAGAACCGGAATTGGGGAAGGAAGAAGAATGACCACGTGAGCGGGAGAGGCATCCGTAACGTGAAATTCCAGTGCATTCGGTGACACCGAATTAGCATTAATTCGGGGCCAAACGTGCGACTGAATTGGCACCGCTGTATTCATATGCATCGTTGTTATACAGGGTGTAACAAAAGTCTGGAAACGGTCGAATATTTCATAAACTATGCATTTTAGAAAGAAATGTTTCAGACAAAAGTTGTTTGGTTCGAAGAGGCACATAAGATGGTGTCATTGGTTTGACCTTGAGTGAACATGCCAAAGTCAGAAAGAGTTCAACTTTGTTTTTTTAAATTGAACACCCTATTTATTATTGCATATCCTTGTAGCTTACCTCGAGAGCTTTCCAAAACACTATATGAAAATATTTTTTCGCTCATTACTCTGTGAGTTATGAGGCTTGAAAGTTATTAGTACCGCCGGCATTAGCATTACCCAAGGTGTACCGGATGGAGGTTGCACGGTCGGATTTACACCTCGTGTGTGTGTGTTTTTGGGGATATCTTAAAAATAATGTATACGAAACAAAACCTGCCAACCTTGTGGACCTTAGGGAACGTATAATACAGCAAAGCGATCTTATCTCGGCAGAGATGAGACGAAATGTTTTAAATAATTTTTATCTACGACTAGGCCACTGTCAAGCAGCAGACGGAGGTCAATTTGAACACTTACTCAACTAAACGAAACGCACGCACACACAACAAATACACGTCATGGCAGGGAGGGTTTGGAGTCTTGAAATACCGGCCCCGGGGTCCTATCCCTGCCGTGCACACACACACGCAACACTAATAACTAATAACTTTCAAGCCTCATAACTCACAGAGTAATGAGCGAAAAAATATTTTCATATAGTGTTTTGGAAAGCTCTCGAGGTAAGCTACAAGGATATGCAATAATAAATAGGGTGTTCAATTTAAAAAAACAAAGTTGAACTCTTTCTGACTTTGGCATGTTCACTCAAGGTCAAACCAATGACACCATCTTATGTGCCTCTTCGAACCAAACAACTTTTGTCTGAAACATTTCTTTCTAAAATGCATAGTTTATGAAATATTCGACCGTTTCCAGACTTTTGTTACACCCTGTATATTTTCCGCGAGCGCGACGGAAGTGATTCATTAATGCAAATGTATATTTTGATACAGCGTGAACGCCGTGAATTAAACGATCGTGACGCAGATACCGTTTCTCTCGAATTGTTTCAAATCTTTTCAATGAAACTCGAACTGACTCACACGACGAACGAACGAAAACTTATCAGCGAGTGGAAGGAAAACGCATTGAGCGAGAGAATCGGTGAAGGAAAGTTGTTGAAGTTCGAATCCACAAATGCAAGTGCGCGATCTTCTTAAGATAAATAAGCACGAAGAAAAGTAAAAGAAAACGAGACGTGTCGAAGATACGGAAGTGCTAAATACCTATTACATTGAATTTTTTGTCACGCAAGTGTGCCAACGAAAAGAAAGCGAGATACACGCGGTGCTTGTACGACGTATCGATTAATAAACGCAGTAATTCATCGCCGTTGGCGTACAGACAGGCGACAGTCCTTTAATACACCTGCGGTGACTTGCTTTACACAATATGTGGGCTGCCCTTTGACCTTCTATTCACGTAATTAGCTTTCAGGAATATTCTCTCTCTCTCTCTCCTATCTCCCTATCTCTCTTTTTCTCATTGTCTCGTTCTCCGTGTCTCTGTGGTACGATGTTACCCAGTTGATAATATAAAATGATACGAAACTTTTGCCACTCACATGTATGTCGGCATATGTGGCCCATTACATTTATTTTATAATACATCAGAAAGGAAATTAGAGAACTCAGTAGTACAGCGGAAGAAAATTGGATTGCAACTGCAGTTACCGGCCCGTTAAAATATACGCGGACGTGCGAAAAAGTTTAATGTGAGATAAATAAATGGTAGGAACAAAACAATGGAAAAAAGGATATCGAGAGCAACGCTTCTCCTTTTTTATTATCTTACTCGTGGTATAACCGAGAAAAAAAAAAGTATCAATCACGAAATTAAAAATTAATTAATAATCGTAACAGGTACTAATTGTTTTCTCAAGTTTAATAGTTTTCTTTGGCTAAGTGATACAGCAGCACGTTTCACTTTAGTTTTCCGGTCAAGAAACTATAATTGGACCCAGTGGCTGACAAGCGAAAAAGGCCAATTCTTCGCGAAAGTATCCTACACGCGAAGTTGGCTTTGACGTCGAGACGAACGTGGGACGAGCGCAACGTATAGGCGACCTTCGTCGAGAAATTGTGCGCTTATTCAAAAGGGCCAACTAAAGCTATCCGAGTTAGAGTGCGGACGAAGGAGCAGAATTGCCAACGAGATGAACTTTCTTCCAGGCTGATGTAAAACACTCGCGTCATAAAGTGAGGATCCAGCTCACGTTATACTGCATGCAGGAGTCACGTGTACTCCCGTGACTTTGTGAATTCCTGGCGAGTTTTGAAACAGAAATTCTCTTTCATCAGGAAAATTAAACAAAAATTAAAAAAAAGAATCTTGGAAAGAGTCTTTACTAAATCAATCAAATTCGAAAAGAAGTCACAGCAAACACCGGATGTAAGGATAACTCATTCTTTTTCGGTCAATAACAGGACGTCGCTGCAGAAAGCCTGCCTCCTCGTGCGCATCTATCTACTCAATCTAAAAAAACGCGTACTTGCGTTTCCGCCTCGAGGAGCAGTGCTCGATAAGAGCGCAGCTCACGCGGCGCTCCAGGCATTAAACATAATATTTACGGGGTGAGAGGATCGACCCAGTTGCGACGACAGGGTGAAATTGAAACTGCGGGTAGAGACGCTGACGAGAGAAATGCGAGCGTTTTTCCAGAACGCCACGGCGCGCCGGTGTTGCGCGATGACGAAAAGATTGCGAATGCGAAAATGCGCAGCACAGCGAGAGAGCGGCCGAGGGATGCAGCTACCCCTCGTTATTTTAATCTCGCAGACGCTCGTGACTATCTCGTGCTGGCAGCTGTGCAGTTTCGTATATCGCCGCGCAACTTGCGGCGAATGCTCGCGCGACTTGACGATTTGACAGATTGATCGTGAACGCTGTCAAAGTGACAGGCGTCACCCGCAAAAGTCAGCCGACGATACTTTCGTCACTCCACCCCGTCATCGGTATCATCGCGGTGTTATCATCGTGTCGTCGTCAGCGCGTTCAGCTCGCGTCTAAAAGCAAAGCGGGTTCACCGAGCGGGAAACGTTCCGTCGGGGAAGCGTTGTGCATCCGCACACGTAACACGCGAGCGAGCGCAACAAAGTTTCCCCGCCGAGCGCAAATGTCAAACAAGAAAAATGCCGGACTCGGCTCGAAGTGGGTCGACTCGACAAAGAAAACCAGGCGAGGCCTCCCGGGCGTTTTTCCGATATCGCTTTTATCCGCGCCGGTTCCGCCGGTCGGGCTTTCGTTGCCTTCGCGTCGTGGAAGCGCCATTTGATATTCAGGCCTCGACGCCTACCCGATACGATACGACGAACGTTAACCCGTTAACCACCCTGGGATGGCGAACCGGGAGTAATTCGCGGACGGATCCAGGTCGTACTCGCAAGTAGTCCGGGGTCGCCTTTGCGCGTCCATCTGGGCGTCGTATAATTTTGAGGGGGTTGATGGATAGCGACGACGTCGACGACGAGCAGTTTCTTTTCGCGGAGATGTACCATTTGCGTGCTCGAAGGGATAAGGCAAGAACCGTCCCGGTTCCTGAAGACTTGAAGAAGTCTCGTCCCCTCGTAGGACGTGGACCTTTGATACTCTAGAAAGTCCTCGGGCGTTTCGAATATCTCCCAGTCTTGCGTTTGATGAGAGAGAAGTGGAGTGCGCGCGCGGCCGGGCGAGATCGATGTTTTTCACTGAACGGGAATGTATGTTTTAGGCACGTCTTCGACGGAAGAAACGAAATTGAGTTTCGTACATAAGTATAATGGGCTCGTCGATGGTAAGTCTTTCACTGCGGCAGCGGGCTCGAAAGCACCTGCGGCTACCTGAATGTCATGTGTTATTATTTAAAATTTTTACACGTATAGATGACTAGCGAATACACAGAGTGAACGACTACTGATTGTTCTATGTGGATAGAGCAGAGAATTACTATTAGGGGTGTGATTTAGTTTTGAGGGTTTTTTTGCTCAAAAACGCATGTATTTAAATATGACAATGAATGAATACCTTAATCAAGATATTTTCCTTCGTTTTCTATAACTTTTTCCCATCTTTCTGGCAAGAGATGACGATAAAATGACTCTTCTTTTCAGTTGATCCATTCGTCGACGAATTTTCGCACTTCTTCCAAATTATGAAAGTGTGTCCTCTAAAGCGTGTTGCATCCACCGGAACAAATAATAATCGCATGGAGCAATGTCCGGAGAATACGCGGGGTGCGGTAAGACTTGCCATTCGAGCTCTAATAGTGTTTGTTTCACTGATGACGCAACGTCAGGTCGAGCGTTGTCACGAAGAAGAATCACTTTCCGTCGTTTACTCGCAATTGGTGGTCGTTTTTCGTCCAATGCTTGCTTCAACTTGTACAATTGGTGTCGATAACCATCAGCCGTGACAGTCTCGTGCGGATTTAACAGCTCATGGTACACTATCCCACCAAATACAGAGCATTACTTTTCAACCGTGAATATTGCGTCTCGGAGTGGATGTTGATGGTTCGCCTGGATCCACCCATGACTTTCTGCGTTTGGGATTATCAAAATAGATCCACTTTTCATCCCCAGTAACAATCCGAGACAAAAGACTCTTCTTTTTTTGCCTGGCGATCAACGAAATGCAAATGTTCAAATGGCACTTTCCGATAATTGATGTCGAACCCATTTCCCTTCTTTCTGCATTTTTCCCATTTCATGCAAACGTTTGGCAACTGTTGTACGATCAACATTTAATACTCTGGCAAGAGATGGATTCCACCACGATAAAATCACTCTTCTTTTCAGTTGATCCATTCGTCGACGAATTTTCGCACTTCTTCCAAATTATCAAAGTGTGTCCTCTAAAGCGTGTTGCATCCACCGGAACAAATACTAATCGCATGGAGCAATGTCCGGAGAATACGCGGGGTGCGGTAAGACTTGCCATTCGAGCTCTAATAGTGTTTGTTTCACTGATGACGCAACGTCAGGTCGAGCGTTGTCACGAAGAAGAATCACTTTCCGTCGTTTACTCGCAATTGGTGGTCGTTTTTGGTCCAATGCTTGCTTCAACTTGTACAATTGGTGTCGATAACCATCAGCCGTGACAGTCTCGTGCGGATTTAACAGCTCATGGTACACTATCCCACCAAATACAGAGCATTACTTTTCAACCGTGAATATTGCGTCTCGGAGTGGATGTTGATGGTTCGCCTGGATCCACCCATGACTTTCTGCGTTTCGGATTATCAAAATAGATCCACTTTTCATCCCCAGTAACAATCCGAGACAAAAGACTCTTCTTTTTTTGCCTGGCGATCAACGAAATGCAAATGTTCAAATGGCACTTTCCGATAATTGATGTCGAACCCATTTCCCTTCTTTCTGCATTTTTCCCATTTCATGCAAATGTTTGGCAACTGTTGTACGATCAACATTTAATGCTCTGGCAAGAGATGGATTCCACCACGATAAAATCACTCTTCTTTTCAGTTGATCCATTCGTCGACGAATTTTCGCACTTCTTCCAAATTATGAAAGTGTGTCCTCTAAAGCGTGTTGCATCCACCGGAACAAATAATAATCGCATGGAGCAATGTCCGGAGAATACGCGGGGTGCGGTAAGACTTGCCATTCGAGCTCTAATAGTGTTGGTTTCACTGATGACGCAACGTCAGGTCGAGCGTTGTCACGAAGAAGAATCACTTTCCGTTGTTTACTCGCAATTGGTGGTCGTTTTTCGTCCAATGCTTGCTTCAACTTGTACAATTGGTGTCGATAACCATCAGCCGTGACAGTCTCGTGCGGATTTAACAGCTCATGGTACACTATCCCACCAAATACAGAGCATTACTTTTCAACCGTGAATATTGCGTCTCGGAGTGGATGTTGATGGTTCGCCTGGATCCACCCATGACTTTCTGCGTTTCGGATTATCAAAATAGATCCACTTTTCATCCCCAGTAACACTCCGAGACAAAAGACTCTTCTTTTTTTGCCTGGCGATCAACGAAATGCAAATGTTCAAATGGCACTTTCCGATAATTGATGTCGAACCCATTTCCCTTCTTTCTGCATTTTTCCCATTTCATGCAAATGTTTGGCAACTGTTGTACGATCAACATTTAATGCTCTGGCAAGAGATGGATTCCACCACGATAAAATCACTCTTCTTTTCAGTTGATCCATTCGTCGACGAATTTTCGCACTTCTTCCAAATTATGAAAGTGTGTCCTCTAAAGCGTGTTGCATCCACCGGAACAAATAATAATCGCATGGAGCAATGTCCGGAGAATACGCGGGGTGCGGTAAGACTTGCCATTCGAGCTCTAATAGTGTTTGTTTCACTGATGACGCAACGTCAGGTCGAGCGTTGTCACGAAGAAGAATCACTTTCCGTCGTTTACTCGCAATTGGTGGTCGTTTTTGGTCCAATGCTTGCTTCAACTTGTACAATTGGTGTCGATAACCATCAGCCGTGACAGTCTCGTGCGGATTTAACAGCTCATGGTGCACTATCCCACCAAATACAGAGCATTACTTTTCAACCGTGAATATTGCGTCTCGGAGTGAATGTTGATGGTTCGCCTGGATCCACCCATGACTTTCTGCGTTTCGGATTATCAAAATAGATCCACTTTTCATCCCCAGTAACAATCCGAGACAAAAGACTCTTCTTTTTTTGCCTGGCGATCAACGAAATGCAAATGTTCAAATGGCACTTTCCGATAATTGATGTCGAACCCATTTCCCTTCTTTCTGCATTTTTCCCATTTCATGCAAATGTTTGGCAACTGTTGTACGATCAACATTTAATGCTCTGGCAAGAGATGGATTCCACCACGATAAAATCACTCTTCTTTTCAGTTGATCCATTCGTCGACGAATTTTCGCACTTCTTCCAAATTATGAAAGTGTGTCCTCTAAAGCGTGTTGCATCGACCGGAACAAATAATAATCGCATGGAGCAATGTCCGGAGAATACGCGGGGTGCGGTAAGACTTGCCATTCGAGCTCTAATAGTGTTTGTTTCACTGATGACGCAACGTCAGGTCGAGCGTTGTCACGAAGAAGAATCACTTTCCGTCGTTTACTCGCAATTGGTGGTCGTTTTTCGTCCAATGCTTGCTTCAACTTGTACAATTGGTGTCGATAACCATCAGCCGTGACAGTCTCGTGCGGATTTAACAGCTCATGGTACACTATCCCACCAAATACAGAGCATTACTTTTCAACCGTGAATATTGCGTCTCGGAGTGGATGTTGATGGTTCGCCTGGATCCACCCATGACTTTCTGCGTTTCGGATTATCAAAATAGATCCACTTTTCATCCCCAGTAACAATCCGAGACAAAAGACTCTTCTTTTTTTGCCTGGCGATCAACGAAATGCAAATGTTCAAATGGCACTTTCCGATAATTGATGTCGAACCCATTTCCCTTCTTTCTGCATTTTTCCCATTTCATGCAAATGTTTGGCAACTGTTGTACGATCAACATTTAATGCTCTGGCAAGAGATGGATTCCACCACGATAAAATGACTCTTCTTTTCAGTTGATCCATTCGTCGACGAATTTTCGCACTTCTTCCAAATTATCAAAGTGTGTCCTCTAAAGCGTGTTGCATCCACCGGAACAAATAATAATCGCATGGAGCAATGTCCGGAGAATACGCGGGGTGCGGTAAGACTTGCCATTCGAGCTCTAATAGTGTTTGTTTCACTGATGACGCAACGTCAGGTCGAGCGTTGTCACGAAGAAGAATCACTTTCCGTCGTTTACTCGCAATTGGTGGTCGTTTTTCGTCCAATGCTTGCTTCAACTTGTACAATTGGTGTCGATAACCATCAGCCGTGACAGTCTCGTGCGGATTTAACAGCTCATGGTACACTATCCCACCAAATACAGAGCATTACTTTTCAACCGTGAATATTGCGTCTCGGAGTGGATGTTGATGGTTCGCCTGGATCCACCCATGACTTTCTGCGTTTCGGATTATCAAAATAGATCCACTTTTCATCCCCAGTAACAATCCGAGACAAAAGACTCTTCTTTTTTTGCCTGGCGATCAACGAAATGCAAATGTTCAAATGGCACTTTCCGATAATTGATGTCGAACCCATTTCCCTTCTTTCTGCATTTTTCCCATTTCATGTAAATGTTTGGCAACTGTTGTACGATCAACATTTAATGCTCTGGCAAGTTCTGAAGTGGGTCGTGTTGGATTTTCGTGCAATAATGCTTGCAAATCTGCATTTTCAAGCTTTCTTGGTTGTCCCGAGCGTTCTCTGTCCTTAATTGATGGGGCAGAATCACCATAAGTTTCGACAAGAATTCTATAACCGTGAGCCGCAGTTTTCTTTTGATTAAAAAACAAAAGCAACGCATGTCGAAATGCTGTGTCGGAAGTTGCATTTTTACGATGATATAAACACGACTGTTGTTGCATCTATTGCTATAATGCTACTAAATGTGATGGATAATGTCAAGACTGTAAGAAAGAACAGTTATCGGAAACAGCTATTGGAACAAACTGACACTACAGCCATCTGTTGCAAAACCCTCAAAACTAAATCACACTCCTAATAGACGTTACAGCGACGTTATCCCGCGAATTTGCAAGTGTCGACGCTGCATTGTTATATGTCTGTTCTTTTTTTCCCGTAGAGGCTTTATACACGATCGGCTAAGCATGAAAGATCAGTTCGTTCCGCCGTCTCTCGTCTGTCTATGCGACAACGTATCGAGGGAACGATTAGTCAGTGTTGCAAGCGGTCTCGGATGATGCAACAAGATGATTAAAGTGCAATGATTTACTGCTGAACTCGCGTACGAACGTATTGTCGCTGCATTAGACGCTAGAGCTTCGTTCCGATGATAGAATCGGATGTCTGTCTACACGCTTTTCCGTCGTCGCTGTCTCATCATCTTCGTCATCCGCGCTTTATTGTACTTGTATTGTATATTAATGGAATTTTCAAATATGTCAAGAAAATTGATCCCTTTTAACTCGTCTGTTCGAGCCTCGTTGGAAAGTGAAACTGCAGGCTCTTGAAAATTCGTTATTAGGAATCATTGGAAGAAATAGTACCTGACATTTCGAGTTTTACTCCGCGCAACCATCCGTCGCGAGACACATAAAATGGCGCCTTCGATCGTAACTTGTTGCGGGTTACGTTTCCCTCCGTCGCATAAAACACGTACTGCATCCGACACGCTTGTAGCGAGTAAAAGAACTCCGCAAATAAGGGCACATATCCTGTACGCTAGTTAACAACGCGATGCTTGGACTGACATGAATAGATGCCAGCATTTGTGTGCGGCGGACTCTCTGTTTGCCTCGAAAACCCCGTAGGCAATCGCGTAACTGAAGCCAGTATGTAAAATTAACGTGTAATACAATAATTATTAATGTAATTCAATATTATACGTATTAATCTGTTCTGAAGTTTAAAAAGACTAGATATTTTAAAAATTATTTTATTCGCTTCTTTCATAATGAGATTCGCGACAAACTTGCTCTTCGGATCGCTTCCGTTTAGAGTTTTCTCTCTAGATCGCTAATCTGTTACGATTCCAGGCTTTTTTTTAACTCCTCAAAATATGCTGAAACGGATGCATCTGCGGGAAACGAAAGATCCCGCAAAGATGAAATCTATTCGACGGACGAAACAGAGCCTTTCAGATCAATGCAGGACGAAATGGACTGGCTTTATCTACGGTCTTAAAATCGAACGAGTTTTAGTGAATTTGGTAATTCTCAGATATCAGTTTCCTCTGAATAAAACCTATACATGTACAATATTATACCGGAAATTTTTCTTAGAACCGGCTTGTAACCTGGAATCAATCCAATTTGGAACATTGCCAGCGCTGCACCTTAATTAAAAGTCAGCCAGAAGCAAGAAAGAATTCGCGCATTTCATTACGTTACGCGTATTGTTGTAGCAAATGGTACGCCATAAATTACAGCTTTGCAAAATTCTCCAGCTGAATCGATCAATAAGATCTCAAGTTTTATGAGAGATAAGCATTTCAGACTCAAGGATAAGCTATAAGAACTCTTCTGTGAATACCCTCACTGATGGTGCCATAAAATCGCGGTAACAACTTAGATACCAGAAAGCCCAATTTATTCGTAATCGATTATGGTAGTCACAGCTGCCTCTCGCTGAGAGGAAACGCAGCATCCTCTCGCTGTTGCCCGCATCGCGCGGGTTTTTGGTTCGGCTCACTCCGAACAACGTTCGCAGATACAAAAGGCTTTCGGAAGTGGCTCGTGCGAAGACTTTCCGAAGGCTGCGAGAACTTTGTTCCCGGCGACCCGGCAAACTTGGTGACAGGACGATAGAGAACCATTAAATGCGACTTGCAGCAACTCGGCGTAGGAGGCAGCGAGCGGAGGAGCCCTGGAACGCTAATTTATCGAAAATCCCTGACAAGGGGGGCAGAAAGGAAAGAGAGGGAACCGATATGTCACCGGCGCGCCTCGGTGTCGGTCCCGAGGATCTTCCGAGGAAGAGTCGTTCGAGCGCGAAGCACTAAGCCGGCCCATATGAAATTCCTCGTTCTGCTTCCTGTGACGCGGGTATTAGGCATCGGGAACGCTGCACACACATGTACACACGCGCGAAGGACTCTCTTCCGGAAACCGTTCGCGGCAGATGGGTGCAAGATACATTGCTACCTGGTCTCCGGTACAGCTCCGGCGCAGCTCCATAAATACCATCTCTCGTGTATCTTCCCGCGCGATCCTATTTACCCGTTCCGCCGCGTCCCGATAATGCCGCCGGGGGAAAATCGCGTTTAAAATAAAATTTACGCTCCCGCGTCTCGCGGAAATTTCCGCCCCGCGGCGCGTGTATCATTTGGAAAACCCACCCCGCTGCTTATCTCGCGCCACCTTGTAATCTGCGGTCCTTATCCTCGCGCTCGAACGTGCTCCGCGTTTCTCGCACCGCTGCCTCTGCGCACTTTGATACGTGTATACGTTCATTCCGGGAAACTCTCGCAAGGCGCAGCATCCACTTTGCGTCTGGCAGTTGATGACGTTTCGTTACCGTTTATCTCGCGAGAGCAGATGCGCTCGATGCTAACATTAAGTCATAACCTGTTCAATTTCAATCTTGATCTTACAATTAAAGCGCTCGTGTGGCGTTGCAGATCCATTCATG
This sequence comes from Ooceraea biroi, assembly GCF_003672135.1. Taxonomy (NCBI): domain Eukaryota; kingdom Metazoa; phylum Arthropoda; class Insecta; order Hymenoptera; family Formicidae; genus Ooceraea; species Ooceraea biroi. The sequence continues at coordinate 3,441,999 of NC_039518.1, read as the reverse complement.
CTCTTATGAAATGCGCAATGTATTAGGTTGTTCATTAAGTTCTGCGGTTTTTTTGCCCTAAATTAAAACATAAATCTATTGTACTTACACATTTATTCAATCTAGAATGTATTGTCCATCTTGATCGACCACCTTCTGCCAACGTTCTGGAAGGGACATAATGCCGCGTTTGTAGAAGCCGCGCGACTTCTGCGCGAAAAAGTCCTTCAAGTACGTTTGAATATCGTCCACTGAATTAAAGCGCTGCCCGTCGAGATTGTTTTCGAGTGACCGGAACAGATGGTAATCCGACGGCGCAAGGTCTGGGGAGTACGGTGGGTGCTGCATGACTTCCCAGCCAAAGCGCTTCAACTTCTTCTTGGTCACCGAAGCAGTGTGTGGTTTGGCGTTGTCGTGGTGGAAGACAACGCCCTTCCTGTTCGCCAATTCCGGCCGCTTCTCCGCCACTGCCTGCTTCAATTTTTCTAACTGAGCGCAATGCTTCTCGGCGTCGATGGTCTGACCGCGTGGAAACAGCTCGAAGTACAGGACGCCTCGCCAATCCCACCACACACTCAGCATCACTTTCTTCGGATGCAAATCCGCTTCGGCAACCGATTGTGACGACTCACCCGGACCGCACCATGACCGCTTGCGTCGAATGTTGTTATATACCACCCATTTTTCATCTCCCGTGACCACCCGTTTGAGAAAGGCCTCCAGCGAGTTCCATTTCAGCAGGGATTCACAGATCATGACGCGGTCCAAAATGTTCTTTTCGGTGAGCTCGTGAGGGACCCAAACATCTGCTTTTTTCGACATCCCAAGCCGTTTTAATCGCTGCGCAACCGTTGTATGGGCGATGTCGAAGCGCTCCGCGATCTCTCGCGTCATCAGGTGTCGGTCTGCTTTGATTGCGGCCACGATTTGGTCGTCGTCAGCGGTGGATGGACGACCGGAGCGAGCAGCATCGGAGACGTTCACATCTCTGGAACGAAAGCGCGCAAACCAACGCTGACAAGTGTCAGCGCTTATGGCCGAGTCCCCGTACACGCGACATATCTCACGTTGCGCGTCCGTCGCTTTTACTCCTTTGCGGAAGAAAAATAGCAAAATGTGCCGAAAATGCACCTTTTGATCCTCCATTTTCAATGAATAGCGCGTACACACAACACGTCAAAACGCAACAAAGACTGGCGAAATGTCAAGCGTTGTCTAACCTGTCACGGAGTACGCGGCAATCCGCGGTTCAGGCGATGCATGCTATCTTTTTCAATGGACAAACGCTATCTATCGAGAAAACCGCAGAACTTAATGAACAACCTAATACTTTCGATGGTGCGAGTATTCACCGTCATCTATTACCGAGCTCCACGTCGATGCGCCGCATCATGGCTGGTGCTTTGCTTGCTCAGATGAGGATGTCCATGTTAGCTGAGTATGTATTTTCGGCGGTATGTATATACCGTCGTATACGCGAATACGCCATCCATTTCGCGCAGAATCGCATATCTTGGTTGCCCATCGACCACGTCTTTCAGACATTCGGATGCATCTAGCTTCGAGGAGTACACAGATATCTCGGATAAAAAGAGCCGAATCTGTTCTTTTAATCAAAGGAAGAGAAGAGGAAAATAATCATGCTCAGACTCGGCGACCGCTTTTTCTTCTTCTTCTTCTTCTGTGGCAATGTCACAAGAGATGTCTCGAAGCGTGCGACTATCAGGAATATACAGGGTGTTTCCTCTAACTGTAGCACTTAGAATATCTCTGCTTCCTTTGATGATATGAAAAAAGTCAAAGGACGAAAATTGTTCGATTCAAAGAGACTAGTACTCTGGTAAGAACATTATTTTTTTTAATGTGACCTTTCACAAGATATCAAGGTCATGAACATTTTTTTAAACGAGATGGTATATTTTCCTTAACGAAATGATGTAGCTTGTAAAAAAACAAATTCAACCATACAGAATATGTTGACCTTCAAATGACTTTGAACCACAAAAATCACGTTTAGGAAAAGAAACTCTATTTATTGTACGTATAACTACAAAGATATACCTTTTTTACAGATGTTCGAAACGATCACCGTTTACTTCCATACACTTTCGAATTCGATGAATAAACGATTGTTTTACGTTTTTGAGAGATTCCGGAGTAATTGCGGTGCACGCACGCCGAATTCTTTCTCGCATATCTTCAGGTGTTGTCGGAATATCGCGATAAACTTCATTTTTTAGGTGTCCCCAAAGACAAAAATCAAGAGGCGTAAGATCTGGTGATCGAGCCGGCCAAGAAATTCTTCCACCACGTCCAATCCAGCGATCAGGAAATGATTCGTTGAGTATGTTCCGTGCAAATGAACATACAATACAATAAATAGAGTTTCTTTTCCTAAACGTGATTTTTGTGGTTCAAAGTCAAGTCATGAAGGTCAACATATTCTGTATGGTTGAATTTGTTTTTTTACAAGCTACATCATTTCGTCCATCTCATTTAAAAAAATGTTCATGACCTTGATATCTTGTGAAAGGTCACATTAAAAAAAATAATGTTCTTACCAGAGTACTAGTCTCTTTGAATCGAACAATTTTCGTCCTTTGATTTTTTTCATATCATCAAAGGAAGCAGAGATATTCTAAGTGCTACAGATATATATATATATATATATATATATATATATAGGGTGTTTCCTCTAACTGTGTGTATATATATATATATATATATGACGGTCACGTCGTTCCCTTTGCTACCCCCATTTCGCCATTTCGCCATTTCGCTACCCTCCCCCGAGTCCATTTTTTTTCGCTGTCTAATCCTCTTTCTCGTCTCTTTTTTCGGATCCCTCGTCTCCTACGTGATGTTTCCCTTCGGCGACATTTCGTTCTCGGTACCACCCTATCAGGAATCTCGTTATTGACAGTATCGCAAAGAATGCTGCAGATAAGCGACTTTTCTGTCAATTAAGAAGCACGTAAAAAAGTACTATTTGATTTTTTAGTCTTTTTCTTCTTTTTCTTCTTCTTCTGGTTCCCTTCATGGTAACAATAACGTTATCGAGACTTGAAATTTCTGACAGATGCCCGCTGATTGTATCACGTATTAGCTGCAAAAATTTCACGTATCTGATTACGATCACCTCGTTGCTCGCAATCACGTTTGTGATTACGCCGCTGCTGTTCGAAGCCGAGGCTGAGACGGGGATGCTACGATGAAGCATTATAGCAGGATTATCTAATTTTCAATCACGAGCGACTTCCAGTCAATCTTATTATAACGCTCTAGCGAAGCGCTTCACGGCCGGCGATGGTATCGAGCGTACGTGTTAAAACGTATGACGTGGGAATCGAAGAGCCGCATTAAAGGCCAAGCGTGCAGCTGCGAATGTGGAGCTTTGAGGTCTCGCCTCCTCGCGAGCTTTGACGCCAGACGAGATGGAGCCGTATCTACGACATACCGTAAGGCTGCGATCCGTCAAATACGTAATTCTATTTCCCATCCCTCGTGCGCATCGGTTGTATCCAACGAATACCGACGAGAGGCGAAGAATACTGCTTGAAATTCTGCACGTTCTATCCGTTGCTACTGGAACGTGCGACTATGAAAATTATTATTCGACGAATTCGTTAGTCATATTGAATGCGTCAATTTGAACATTAATGATCACCAATATCTTCCGAGCCTCATGAAATCCGGTTAAAGGCAGAAATCTCCCGCGCTTTTTAGCCGCGCGAGGAGGAGCAAAAAGCGCACGTTCTTCTGGCGATGCGCCAGGAGCCTGCAAAAACGCAATCCACCGAGCAAAAAGTCATTCTCCGTACTTCGTTTACGCACGAGGGCACACAGGCGCGCGCGCTGCCGATGAGCGAAGGGTGGCGGAGGGCTAAGGTCGAAAATAAGGTGTACTCGGCTCCTCGCGGTGTGCAAAAATTGATATTTCGCGGGCGAAAGTACGGTCCTGCCGACGTATTGATTCTCGCTCGGTGGAGAGAGAGGCGGCAGCGCGCCTGTGCTCCACCAGCCGGTTCGTTCGTTCACGCAGACCGAGGGTGGTAGCGCGAGCGAGAGGGCGACAGGCGGATTCGGGGTGGGAAGACCTGTGCGGGAGCGAGACCGCTTCACACAGCCGCACTCGTCGCTCCCCGTTGGATCCTGCCTCCACCGAGTCGCCGCTTCCGAGTCCAGTCTTCCCCTAGGCACTCGACAGGCCGGTACCTGTTTCTCGAAGCCGACACGCGCTCCATCGTCCTCGCGCGCACGCATACACGCCTATCCACACACACACGTACTGCAAACGTACCTCACGTACACACACTTACGCAATACACATCCCGTATATACCTCGCTCTCGTAGGACTCGTAGACGCGCGTAGGCTCCTCCTACGTTCAAGCCGCTCACCCTGCCGCGAAACAGGGTATCGCGTACTCGCACGCACGGACACGTGTGCCTAAGTGCGCGCACACGTACGAGCGATACGCGGTCCTCCCGCACGAGCACACACGTACACGATCCGCAACCCTCGGAGGCATCAGCGGGCGTACACATGTCGCCGCGTCAGCATCCGCGCGCCCAGCCGCACGCGTTCACGTAAAAGAGGTACGCGCGTGGTATCAGAAAGAGTATGCACACCAAGAGCTAAGAGAAAGAAAGAGGAAAGAGGAGAGATACGCGCCGGAAGAGAAGAGTGGCGAAGAGCACGCGTTGCGAGTGCACACCGTCCCGCATGCGTTCCTACCCCGTGCGCGCGCGAAACAGCGAATGCGAGCCCTGCACCCTTAACGAACGAAGGGCCAACGTAGTCGGCGTGGCTGACTGCCAACCGACGAACAGCGCGTCGATCCGATCCGCGTGGTAGCTGACCTCCGCTTGGCGCAGTCCGCACAAACTACCCTCGCGATCTTCCCGATCTGAGCCACCATTGGATACTCCATCCCTTCGATATTCCCCGATTCGACCTCGATAGTGGCGATAACGACAATCTGCAAGACACACCGAGACACGCCGCTATCCGACGAGCAGAGTCTCGAGCGGACCCGAAGCTTGCCGCGCATCGCGTCCTCGGAGGAGCAACAACCCCGGGCAGCTTGGTCGCTCGTTTCGAGAGGAGGACGCGACTGGAGTCTGAAGAACAGATCGCGAGAGGAGCGAAGAGGATCAGCGACACCTCCGGTCGGCTTCACCGTCGACGGGTCATGCACCTCGTCGAGAGGGTGACGACGAACTTGCAAGAGCGAGCTCGGCTCGGCGCGACGACCCCACTCACTCGCTTGGAGACAAGTTCTGGACCTGTAGCAGCAGCCTAAAACAACCACAGTGATCTTCCTGCAAATATATATACACATAGATATATACATATACACACACATATTGCATTGGAGATCGTCGCACGCGCGTCTATTTTTGTTGCCACCGTCGCGCGCCGCGCGAAGAGCAGCGGCCTAAGAAGCGGCAGAAGAGTTGGAGAGTATCTGAAGATATCGCGCACACTTGTTAACGAACACCAGATCACCTGCACTCAGAGACGAGAAAGAGAATATTTATATATACCGTGTAAAGAAAGAGCGCACATATCTCTAACGACGTTGACGATTCATAGTATATTTTGATCATACCGAGGACGCGAACGAGGCCGATGGCTGAAAAGAGGAGCGGCAGGGAGCCGAAAATATAATCCGACAAAACAATCGTGACAGGCACAATAATAAGCGACCTCAAGAGAACAAACAGAGTATAATAGAATTAACGGTAACGATTGAAGAGAGGCGTATTGTATAAGTGCACGAACCAAGAGCGGAGGTCTCGGGGCCCGAGTGGGTCCGTATCGCTGAACTCTTGTATGCCGGCGGTGTATTATCGACGAGGAAGCATGTACGAGGGCGGCATGGCTGGTGAACGACAGGTATGTTTCCGCGATAACGATTCGCGAGCGCGAGTCGAAATCATCGTTGCGAGAGGAATCTCGCTCGTCGCGGTACGCTTACTAGTCACTTGAACTTTATTTAGCGCAGCGCTAATGACAACGCACGATAACGCTGTATCCACAAAGGGGGCCAGTCTCTATTCCCATCCGGCATCTCAAACATCGCATTTGACGCCTAAATCCTACTTTATATCGCGGCTTGGGGAACGTACGGGAATATTCCGAGCTTAAGTTCCGTGTTCAGTGTAATGTGTACACGTATAGCTGTTAACTACGAAAACGAATTACATCGCACCCCGCGTAAGTCTGTTAAGTTACGATCCGTTTTGTACCGTGAGTGATTTTATATTAATACGTACGGACAATGAATATTTTCTTGATAATTGAGGCGCTTTCTAATATTCTCCGAATAAATCGACGTAACTTGTAGATCATGATATGAATTTAGAACAAATGCAGCCGTTTAGAAAACTTGGAAAATATCTTCGTAGCAGAGACATCGATACAGCTCTAGAAAAACAACGCCAAGTCTCCTTAAAGTCGGGGAAAATGTTATTAAGCACGCGTGCGGAGGGCACGATTTATCGCATCAGTATACCGAAAGCTGATTTCGGCCCCTTTGTTCCACCTCGCGCAGAAAGCAAAGAAAGACGAAAATTAATGGGCTTCTAAAGAGCCCTCGGGCCGAAGATACGAACTCTAATTCACATTTTGAGTACACATCTGGCTCGACTAGCATCAAACGGATTCCATTAACCGTAAAAAGGAGCAAGATTGCTTGCGAATAATTCGTGAAAATTCCAGTCGTTATTTCGACTTAAAGAAATAAAGCAAAGATTAATAAACGAATAATGATAACGCACGATAACGCTGTATCCACAAAGGGGGCCAGTCTCTATTCCCATCCGGCATCTCAAACATCGCATTTGACGCCTAAATCCTACTTTATATCGCGGCTTGGGGAACGTACGGGAATATTCCGAGCTTAAGTTCCGTGTTCAGTGTAATGTGTACACGTATAGCTGTTAACTACGAAAACGAATTGCATCGCACCCCGCGTAAGTCTGTTAAGTTACGATCCGTTTTGTACCGTGAGTGATTTTATATTAATACGTACGGACAATGAATATTTTCTTGATAATTGAGGCGCTTTCTAATATTCTCCGAATAAATCGACGTAACTTGTAGATCATGATATGAATTTAGAACAAATGCAGCCGTTTAGAAAACTTGGAAAATATCTTCGTAGCAGAGACATCGATACAGCTCTAGAAAAACAACGCCAAGTCTCCTTAAAGTCGGGGAAAATGTTATTAAGCACGCGTGCGGAGGGCACGATTTATCGCATCAGTATACCGAAAGCTGATTTCGGCCCCTTTGTTCCACCTCGCGCAGAAAGCAAAGAAAGACGAAAATTAATGGGCTTCTAAAGAGCCCTCGGCCGAAGATACGAACTCTAATTCACATTTTGAGTACACATCTGGCTCGACTAGCATCAAACGGATTCCATTAACCGTAAAAAGGAGCAAGATTGCTTGCGAATAATTCGTGAAAATTCCAGTCGTTATTTCGACTTAAAGAAATAAAGCAAAGATTAATAAACGAATAATGATAACGCACGATAACGCTGTATCCACAAAGGGGGCCAGTCTCTATTCCCATCCGGCATCTCAAACATCGCATTTGACGCCTAAATCCTACTTTATATCGCGGCTTGGGGAACGTACGGGAATATTCCGAGCTTAAGTTCCGTGTTCAGTGTAATGTGTACACGTATAGCTGTTAACTACGAAAACGAATTACATCGCACCCCGCGTAAGTCTGTTAAGTTACGATTCGTTTTGTACCGTGAGTGATTTTATATTAATACGTACGGACAATGAATATTTTCTTGATAATTGAGGCGCTTTCTAATATTCTCCGAATAAATCGACGTAACTTGTAGATCATGATATGAATTTAGAACAAATGCAGCCGTTTAGAAAACTTGGAAAATATCTTCGTAGCAGAGACATCGATACAGCTCTAGAAAAACAACGCCAAGTCTCCTTAAAGTCGGGGAAAATGTTATTAAGCACGCGTGCGGAGGGCACGATTTATCGCATCAGTATACCGAAAGCTGATTTCGGCCCCTTTGTTCCACCTCGCGCAGAAAGCAAAGAAAGACGAAAATTAATGGGCTTCTAAAGAGCCCTCGGGCCGAAGATACGAACTCTAATTCACATTTTGAGTACACATCTGGCTCGACTAGCATCAAACGGATTCCATTAACCGTAAAAAGGAGCAAGATTGCTTGCGAATAATTCGTGAAAATTCCAGTCGTTATTTCGACTTAAAGAAATAAAGCAAAGATTAATAAACGAATAATGATAACGCACGATAACGCTGTATCCACAAAGGGGGCCAGTCTCTATTCCCATCCGGCATCTCAACATCGCATTTGACGCCTAAATCCTACTTTATATCGCGGCTTGGGGAACGTACGGGAATATTCCGAGCTTAAGTTCCGTATTCAGTGTAATGTGTACACGTATAGCTGTTAACTACGAAAACGAATTGCATCGCACCCCGCGTAAGTCTGTTAAGTTACGATCCGTTTTGTACCGTGAGTGATTTTATATTAATACGTACGGACAATGAATATTTTCTTGATAATTGAGGCGCTTTCTAATATTCTCCGAATAAATCGACGTAACTTGTAGATCATGATATGAATTTAAAACAAATGCAGCCGTTTAGAAAACTTGGAAAATATCTTCGTAGCAGAGACATCGATACAGCTCTAGAAAAACAACGCCAAGTCTCCTTAAAGTCGGGGAAAATGTTATTAAGCACGCGTGCGGAGGGCACGATTTATCGCATCAGTATACCGAAAGCTGATTTCGGCCCCTTTGTTCCACCTCGCGCAGAAAGCAAAGAAAGACGAAAATTAATGGGCTTCTAAAGAGCCCTCGGGCCGAAGATACGAACTCTAATTCACATTTTGAGTACACATCTGGCTCGACTAGCATCAAACGGATTCCATTAACCGTAAAAAGGAGCAAGATTGCTTGCGAATAATTCGTGAAAATTCCAGTCGTTATTTCGACTTAATGAAATAAAGCAAAGATTAATAAACGAATAATGATAACGCACGATAACGCTGTATCCACAAAGGGGGCCAGTCTCTATTCCCATCCGGCATCTCAACATCGCATTTGACGCCTAAATCCTACTTTATATCGCGGCTTGGGGAACGTACGGGAATATTCCGAGCTTAAGTTCCGTGTTCAGTGTAATGTGTACACGTATAGCTGTTAACTACGAAAACGAATTGCATCGCACCCCGCGTAAGTCTGTTAAGTTACGATTCGTTTTGTACCGTGAGTGATTTTATATTAATACGTACGGACAATGAATATTTTCTTGATAATTGAGGCGCTTTCTAATATTCTCCGAATAAATCGACGTAACTTGTAGATCATGATATGAATTTAGAACAAATGCAGCCGTTTAGAAAACTTGGAAAATATCTTCGTAGCAGAGACATCGATACAGCTCTAGAAAAACAACGCCAAGTCTCCTTAAAGTCGGGGAGAATGTTATTAAGCACGCGTGCGGAGGGCACGATTTATCGCATCAGTATACCGAAAGCTGATTTCGGCCCCTTTGTTCCACCTCGCGCAGAAAGCAAAGAAAGACGAAAATTAATGGGCTTCTAAAGAGCCCTCGGGCCGAAGATACGAACTCTAATTCACATTTTGAGTACACATCTGGCTCGACTAGCATCAAACGGATTCCATTAACCGTAAAAAGGAGCAAGATTGCTTGCGAATAATTCGTGAAAATTCCAGTCGTTATTTCGACTTAAAGAAATAAAGCAAAGATTAATAAACGAATAATGACAACGCACGATAACGCTGTATCCACAAAGGGGGCCAGTCTCTATTCCCATCCGGCATCTCAACATCGCATTTGACGCCTAAATCCTACTTTATATCGCGGCTTGGGGAACGTACGGGAATATTCCGAGCTTAAGTTCCGTGTTCAGTGTAATGTGTACACGTATAGCTGTTAACTACGAAAACGAATTGCATCGCACCCCGCGTAAGTCTGTTAAGTTACGATCCGTTTTGTACCGTGAGTGATTTTATATTAATACGTACGGACAATGAATATTTTCTTGATAATTGAGGCGCTTTCTAATATTCTCCGAATAAATCGACGTAACTTGTAGATCATGATATGAATTTAGAACAAATGCAGCCGTTTAGAAAACTTGGAAAATATCTTCGTAGCAGAGACATCGATACAGCTCTAGAAAAACAACGCCAAGTCTCCTTAAAGTCGGGGAGAATGTTATTAAGCACGTGCGGAGGGCACGATTTATCGCATCAGTATACCGAAAGCTGATTTCGGCCCCTTTGTTCCACCTCGCACAGAAAGCAAAGAAAGACGAAAATTAATGGGCTTCTAAAGAGCCCTCGGGCCGAAGATACGAACTCTAATTCACATTTTGAGTACACATCTGGCTCGACTAGCATCAAACGGATTCCATTAACCGTAAAAAGGAGCAAGATTGCTTGCGAATAATTCGTGAAAATTCCAGTCGTTATTTCGACTTAAAGAAATAAAGCAAAGATTAATAAACGAATAATGATAACGCACGATAACGCTGTATCCACAAAGGGGGCCAGTCTCTATTCCCATCCGGCATCTCAAACATCGCATTTGACGCCTAAATCCTACTTTATATCGCGGCTTGGGGAACGTACGGGAATATTCCGAGCTTAAGTTCCGTGTTCAGTGTAATGTGTACACGTATAGCTGTTAACTACGAAAACGAATTGCATCGCACCCCGCGTAAGTCTGTTAAGTTACGATTCGTTTTGTACCGTGAGTGATTTTATATTAATACGTACGGACAATGAATATTTTCTTGATAATTGAGGCGCTTTCTAATATTCTCCGAATAAATCGACGTAACTTGTAGATCATGATATGAATTTAGAACAAATGCAGCCGTTTAGAAAACTTGGAAAATATCTTCGTAGCAGAGACATCGATACAGCTCTAGAAAAACAACGCCAAGTCTCCTTAAAGTCGGGGAAAATGTTATTAAGCACGCGTGCGGAGGGCACGATTTATCGCATCAGTATACCGAAAGCTGATTTCGGCCCCTTTGTTCCACCTCGCGCAGAAAGCAAAGAAAGACGAAAATTAATGGGCTTCTAAAGAGCCCTCGGGCCGAAGATACGAACTCTAATTCATATTTTGAGTACACATCTGGCTCGACTAGCATCAAACGGATTCCATTAACCGTAAAAAGGAGCAAGATTGCTTGCGAATAATTCGTGAAAATTCCAGTCGTTATTTCGACTTAATGAAATAAAGCAAAGATTAATAAACGAATAATGCAGAAGACTGCAAACAATCAACAAAGTACAAAATGCTTGTCTAACAAAGCTGAAATTACGTGAAATCTTGAAAAACAACGAAGATGCTCTTTGCTTTGAGATAAATTGAGATAACAAGTACGCATTTTTATATGTTAATGTACTTCCGCGCGCATTATTCTTACGAGGCATCGCACTGAAAAACTGACTTGCTCGCAAAAGTTGAATTCGTGCTAGACGCGAGTTCACCTTAACACGATGTCTCGCAGAAATATGCGGAGGAGCCAATGCATAATTACGTCTTCTCTTGTGCTGCTGTAATACGCTATGCATAGAAATGTGCGAATAAATTTCACTCTATTGTTTTTCCTTTTTCGCGCACTGTGTGTATCTACGCAAAGTAAATTCCCACTATAAAAGATTTCATGACACCTTAGTTGGTCGACGTCGACGGAAATTGAAGATTGTGAGGAAAAAAAGGAAACTTGGACAAATTTGCTGTTTCAAAAAAGTCAATAGATTCCAAGACACATTTCTTGGAATTATTTTCTGATGAAACCGTTACTCATGGCGAATGATTCATTTGGCGAGCATTAACCTACACCCAGAGGTGCTTTATAAATGAGGGATAAAAGCCATTAATCAACGTCGAGTTAAGCGTGATTGTTTTAAAGGTCATCCCTACGAGGCCCCTGAAGAGTATGGCAAACTGAACTTGAGCACAACTCGAACGCACGTGCAGGGAGAGCTTGGAAGGATCAAGAGATAAAATCTCCACCATAAATTCCGCTAGATCGTCCGATATGCCCGCGCAAGGAGCGGACGAGTTGCGTCTCGATGGCGCGTTTGCGACGAAATGGATTCGCGTTATAATCGATATCCTCCCCAGGGGTTACACCGGGGATATTTGCAGGATGCATACCCGTTCGGTACGGCAAGTATGCACGTTGCCCGAATCGAAGAACGAGATGAGAGTGCCGCGCGCACGATTAAACTTGCATCTACTTTAGTAGCGAGTAATTGCGCTTCGCGACCGCTTAATTGAAATGACAGGCGGGTAATCAGATGAGAGCTAGGAGCGCCGAAAGAAAATTGCATTCAGATTAACGCGGAATACCGTTCCTCGTAAATTCACAGGAGGGTGGTACTCCGTATGATAGTTCATGCTTAATGTTCATTTCGGCTGGCGAAGGTTTCGGCAAACCGTTTATGCAGCGAGTCACAAATTAAGTGATTCAGGTTGCGAGTGCAAAATGTATCTTCGAATCCAAATGAACTTTTAGCGATGTGATATTCGCGTAGCTTCATACTCGTTTCCAGACGACCTGCTCTCGAAAAAATTTGGGGCCAAGAAGAAGAAGAAGAAGAAGAATCAGTGATTTCGGTCTCCAGCGGTATTATTTTAAACGAGAATCCTTCCGGATGGATCCGTCTCTTCTACCTGCTTCTTTGTACAAACGCGAAACGCTTATCGAGGCCCTCGAACCCTCTCGTATTAGAAGGATCCCGGGGGAGGAAACTACCCCTCCAGCGCGATTCTGTATTCCGTAGGCGGAAGGATAACCAAGAATTTTCGGCTCGATTTGTCGGCCTATAGGCTGAATCGAGAATTGCTCGCTAAAGCAGTGAGCCTGAAACAAGGTCTTGGCGAAATCAAATGTCGGCAAAGTGTCTTCCCGGCATTGACAATGATTGACGAACGTTACATCTCCTTACTTATTTCAGAAATTTCAGAAATTGCGACACTATTGATGAAAAGCACAGTATCGGAAAACGATATTAAAAATTGTAAAATGGCCTTTCGGTCTTTTAATGGTCGCCGCGTAGATCAATTTGTACGTGCAGATTACGCTTTTTAACGGAACCATGAAAACGTTAATTACGCTTTTAGAGTTACGCGTTGCGGACACAAGTATTAATAAAGTTGTGAAGCGTCGGAAATGAAAGCGGTAAAGCGCGTGACTTATCCAGAAAGCTCATCAGTGCGCTCTATAATTTAGAGTCACGCAAAGCTATTAACACTTGCGTCAAGCTCGCTCTTCACGCATCGACTTAATCTTTTCACGACAATCACGACGTTACAGGCTTCGTGTTTGTGTGCGCCTCAACGATAGGCGTTTATTTACGGTTTTAGCACATAAACTTTAATAGCATCCACACGTGGTTTGCGGAAAATATTAGGTTGGCAAATAAGTTCGTTCGGTTTTTGCTTCGGTGCAACTTCTTTCCAATTCACTCTTGTTTTTCTCGACACTATCGCGCAACTTCAGAGTGCATTTGAAAGTACATGTTTCACATAACCTTTCTGTAAATTTTGGTTTGACTAACATCAATATTGTGTGTGCTGCGTAGCTGTAAAAATGGAAGTAAATAACGTGCATTATCGTCATATTTTGCTCTATTATTTCAAGAAGAGCAAACGAGCTGCAAAGGCTCATAAAAAGATATGCCGTGTTTATGGAGATGATGCCTTAACAGAACGCGTATGTCAAAAGTGGTTCGCCAAATTCCGTTCTGGAGATTTCGACGTCAATGATGCGCCTCGCTCCGGTCGCCCGATCGAGATTGATTCAAGTAATGTCAAAGCTATCGTCGATAAAAATCCATCCCAATCGGTGCGAGAGATTGCTACAGCACTTAATATATCTCATACAAGCGTAGAAAACAATTTGCGCCAACTGGGATACGTTCTCGGCTCAATGTATGGGTGCCGCATGAATTAACCGAGGCCAACTTGGCAACTCGCATATCCATCTGCGATTTGCTGCGGAAACGTCAAGAAAACGATCCATTTTTGAAGCGGTTAGTGACAGGAGATGAAAAATGGGTCGTCTATGAGAATGTAACGCGGAAAGGATCATGGGGACACAGCAGCGAGCCACCACAAACAACCTCGAAGGCAGGATTGCATCCGAAGAAGATCATGCTCTCCGTATGGTGGGATTTCAAAGGTGTCATTTACTACGAGCTGTTACCGTCAAGCAAAACGATTGATTCAACTACATACTGCTCGCAGTTAACAAAATTGGACCAAGCACTCCGCAAAAAACGTCCAGAATTGATAAATCGAAAAGGTGTTGTCTTCCACCACAATAACGCCAGACCTCACACATCATTGACAACTCGGAACAAATTACTCAGTCTTGGCTGGGATGTTTTGCCTCATCCTGCGTATTCACCGGACCTGGCCCCTTCCGATTATCATTTATTCCGGTCGTTGCAGAACTCTTTGAACGGAAAAATCTTCAAGGATGAAGAGAACGTCAAGAGACACCTGGATTGGTTTTTCGCCGATAAGCCTCAGATGTTTTACGAACGCGGCATAATGAAGTTGGTGGAAAGATGGCAAGAAGTCATCAATAAAAATGGTCAATATATAATTGATTAAAATTTATTTTGTGTATCAAAAAAATTGTATTTTATTCCACCTTAAAAAACCGAACCAACTTATTTGCCAACCCAATATATACATAATTAATCATACATCCTGTTGTACTGACTTGCGTCACGCCCGCCAGTTTCATCGAAAACGAGTCACGAAGGAAGATTTACGCACCATTCGCACGACAGTAAAACGGCGTACGAGGAGTTCGTTCCTCTATCACAATAAAGCTCGTGGTCTTGAGTAATTTTCAGCATTTAAACGCGCCACTCGCAGACCGAGTGTCTGTCATTTACGAACACTTTATCAAACTTGATGTATTCATTTAAAAACATCTCACATCTTGAATGGGGGCGTTTCTCTCGAGCGACATGCTGACAAAGTATCCTTCGTACAGTTTGTGTAAATTGACTTAAGGGGGCATATACGTTTGGAGCCCCCAAAAAATTCATGAAAAATGCCTTTTTGGGGGCTCCAAACGTATATGCCCCCTTAAGTCAATTTACACAAACTGTACGAAGGATACTTTGTCAGCATGTCGCTCGAGAGAAACGCCCCCACTCAAGATGTGAGATGTTTTTAAATGAATACATCAAGTTTGATAAAGTGTTCGTAAATGACAACTATAAAAATGGGATTTGTTGCATAATGAAGTACCTTTTGTCTTCTTATACAAATTTTATTGAAATAATAGTGTTACAAAATCCCCCTCTTCCACCGTCGTGTAGTTAACCGTGCACGCGATTCGTCATTCCGCGGTTACAATAATATCTCCGCGCCCGTTCATCTGAAACACAAAATTCAAACGGCATCTTAAAGAAGAGTAAATTTCCTTGTCGTTGTCGTATCCGATTTTTAAAATTCGAATTTTCAACAAAATGGCGGACCTTTAAAGTTAGAGTGCCGATTTTCGGCACAAAATTTCAGTTTTGTTTGTTTAAAAAAAATAGAAAGAATTGGAATTTTTTAAATCTGATACGACAACGACAAGCGATTTTTATAAGCTTTCAATCAAAAAACAAAAAGGTAGATCGGTTGATCCGTCTTCAAGTTATCATTGTAACCGACTTTAAAAACATGGTTTTGAGAAAAACGCGTTTAAAGTTTTGGAACAAGTTTACTCTATTGTGAAACTAAATTTATTCAACTTACACGTCATTGTCAATTCCTGGGCCATACAGGGAATCCTCCTACACAAGGTTTGCCTCCATTGTTGGTTTTTAGCGAGGCGACGGCTTATTCGGGCCTCCCGCATCGCATGTTGTGCTCGGACGTTCACTTGGATACACCGTTTGCCACCTATTGGGCGGCATTTTTCGCTTGCGCGTAAAACTTTTTCGAAATTTGTTCACTCCCTGTGACTCTCGAGAACTTTTACACCTATTTCATCGTGACATGTACTCCACAAACAATGAGAATCGTCCGTATCACGCAACCGACGCCAACTAAATGAATAATCGGCTTGAAAACAGCTTAGAGCACTGCTTACAGCATCATCATCTATTAGAAAATACCTATGCTTCAATCTCAAAAGTAAGTTTTATTGTAAAGGGACAAAAGAAACCGTTGCATGAGGGTCCGACCCTTCTACCTGCGCGCCGCTTCAGAAACGGCAGGCGCACGCCTGTGCACTGCCCGACAAAACGCGTTGTAACTTCTTTACTTGTTCGAATTTCAAAAAACGGTTTTAGGACAACATTCTTGAAGGTTCAAACTGTCGAAAAATGGAAAGAAAAAAAATCAATTTTTTGAAACCGACAAACGTATATGCCCCCTTAATAACACCGTAATTACAATTTGATAATTCAAAAATTATGAGACATCTCAGAGCGTTCAGAGATATTCAACTGCGAGATACTCGAGGTATTTAATTCCGCCCGTGGTCTTGAACAAAGGTAGACGTTTAACAACCTAAAATGGATTAGAGGGCATTATATAGTTGACTAATTCGCCAGTCGGCGAGAGAGAAAGCACGACGGATTTGAAAATTGCGATGCGGGCCCGCTTAATTCCGACCGGCGAACATTGCATAATGGATACGCCATAAAAATACTTTTTAATCGAATCACCCACAACACGATAATAGTTTCGAAGGAAAGGGTCTCTCGTGGCATATCTATGGAATCGCCTGGAATCCAATCACGGATAAACTGATTACCTTAACAACCCGGCTTACTCCATCTTTATTTATACAACAATATCGTTAATCGGAACGGCTCGTAATACGAAGATACTTCCATAAAATTCCTGCCATTCGATTAGACTGCTATAAACCGTGCACGGTGTACGTGTCTCTCGAGGACATATTTACATTTCGGAGCAGGCAAACTTCGGAATGGACGAGTACGTTTGCAAGAGCGCCCGTCCGATAATAAATGGAGAAACTGAAAAATGGAACGTTGATTTTTGCGACGTTGTCGGGAAAGAGGAGCCGTCACCCAGCTGTCAGTTTTTAGACAACCCTGCACCCATTCACGCACCCATTACACATCGCTGAAACGGTCGTGAAAGAATCATCAAAATGACCGCAAAAAATAATATTATATGTACGAGGTGGAAGGCACATGATGCGAGTTCTCGACGGGGTAATTATTTAGTTTAACGGAGCAACCTCGGATGACCTTGACCTTGACATATATTATAGAGCTCACTCTCCTGAGTGACCTTCAAAAGATTTTAGCCGTCGCTCATTGTTTATTAAAAAGTTATTAACAAAAGAAGTTTAATGATTTTGCACGAATTTTCAACTGTCCACGCGAAGCAAGGACTTGAGTTTGACATATATTACAAAAGTCACCTTCCCGAATAACCCGCACTAGGTTTCACCCGTCACTCGTTGTTTGTTAAAGAGTTATTAACAAAAAAGTTTAATGAATAGAGCATAATTTTACGATAACATATACGTTTACGAAAGAGTATATTTGATGAAATTTTACCTTTAAATCAGAAATAGGTTTGGGTTAGGTTATATTTTCCGAAACTGGAGCCCCGGACACATACGCTCGTTTTCAGCCCGCTTCGCGGGAGGGCGGGGGGGGGGGAGGGGCGTTGCCCCCCTCCACCGGAGCCGGTGTTACAGATTTCACCGTACAGATTTTGATCACCTGGTACACGGCACGGATTCTGGCGGGGGGGAGGGGCGAAGCCCCTCTTCCCCCCGCCCTCCCGCGAAGCGGGCTGAAAAACGAGCGTATATGTGTCCAGGGCTCCAGTTTCGGAAAATATAACCTAACCTAACCTAACCAGGTTAGATTAGATTAGGTTAGGTTAAATCACTTTCCTTCCTTCGTTCATATTCGTCGTTTATGTCTTTCAATATTCAAAATAACTACTATATTTTCGAAACTTCTTTTGTTAATAACTTTTTAATAAACAATGAGCAACGGCTTTTGAAGGTCACTCAGGAGGGTGACCGTGACAACATGTGTCAAGGTCAAAGTCATTCGAGGTTGCTCCGTTAATCTAAATAATTACCCTCGACGGTCTGGCCAAGCGATTCAATACGTCGCGTTTATGACGCATGTAAATTTTCCATGGCAACTCGCATCAAGTTCGAACGAGCCAACCAAGTAAATTCCACGTCGATGGAGCTAATGCTTTCGCCATGATCAGCTATAAATACAGGCGTTACCGCGGAAAACGTGCGCTCCATCAAAACAAGTAAATGCCGCTACGTGGAACTGCAAGTCCAATGGGAGTCGGTATAACGATGGATCAAGCACGAGTCACGCCGTATTTAAAGCTCCCGAGCCCGTTCGACGAACAAGAATGAGACAAATGGAAGAGGCCTATGGGTTCTCCAGTTGGGAGGACATCCCGACCAGAAATTTCACCGACAAATATAATCGAGCGAGAAACGCGCTGGAATTAATTTCCGAATTAATCTGGAATTAATTTGGAAATTTTTTATCATCCCGAGCTGCGATTAAACTCGGCGTTAATTTCGCACACACACACACACACGGACTGTAACGGAACTCTTTTTAATCCGACTGTAACCTCCGGCTGGCGCGCATTAACAGACCGTTCTCGATATCTCGCGGTCGCCCGACAAACCTCCATGTGTACATTGCGGCATTATTTTCGGGATGGTAACAGCAGCGGACTGCGGTACAATGGCCGGTGGGCGAGTGCAGCCGAATTCACCAAATTAGCCCCGTCTCTTTGTTCGCGGCTCGTTCGTCGCGGCCGATGTTACGCGCGTATGTACACGCGGATCAATCGGCGAGCCGTTCTAGCTCGCAGTATGAGGGCAGAGCAAATTGGCTCGATAACTTGTTCCCGCGAGTTCTCGAACTCTCGTTCGGCGACAGCGAGATCTCTCTGTGCATCCGCCAAGTCAGTCTGGTCGGAATGGCTAATCCCGTTCCCGCGCCCTACGACGCTCATTTCCCACCCTTCCGGGGTTTTCTCACACGCCCGCACGTTTCTACCTTTGGATCATCAGGAATTCTCTCATTCGATTGACGTAATCTCCCTTCTCTGTAAAGGGAAATCGGATCGAGCCGATCGCGGTTGATGGAAAAGCGCAAGACGAAGCCTCGCTTGTGCATTTCTCGCTATCGATGTCGTTTTCCGCTTGTCCACCGATGAATCGACGGGATTATTCGTAGACAAGGAAAAGGTGTCCGCGGCCTACTATTGCCGATGTCACCAGCGAAATCGGTCCTGTCGAGAGGAACTGTCTCCTAACGAAGCGCGCTTCTGCTTTCGGCGAGAGGAAACTGGCGCCGTTCCCCCTTTGAAAATCCGCCTCTATCGGATCGCGCGACGTCAGCGCAATCGCGTCGCCATTCGTTGCCAATCTCGGCGAGATGGAGCATCTCGTTCTGGGATATCCGGTACAGAATCAGAGCAGCACGTTCGCAAGAGGATATGCAACAGCTCAGAAGAAAGATTCTCCGGAAAGACGCATGTCGCGCGACACCAGAGAGATCGTGGAGAGGAAATTGGTTGAAGACAAAGAGAGAAGAGGATCCAGGCTACTTTAAATAAATAAAAAGCGAAAGGTTCGTGCTCTGCAGAAAGGCGAGCTAGAGAGGAAAAGCCGATATGGAGAAGCTCAAGGACGGACAACCGCGAACGTGAAAGCTCATGCATCTTTCATGAAGACGCAGAGAGACTCGGCAACTGTACTCCACTGTATCGCAAGTGACTAATCGCGCGCGTGTTATTGTCTTCCCTCGGGAAAAGGTGAAAAATAGTCACGAGAAACGTAATGAAATATGGAGAAAATGAGACGAAGCCGCGATCGATCCGGAGCCTCCGTGAGAGACTCGAGTCTTCTAATTAACACGGACGCTGATCTTCTTCTCCTTTTCAGGAGACTTCGCGGGAGAAATTCAGGAGAATTCATAAAATAACGTGCGAATCTTAAAATCGGTCTTGCTCACGATTCCCGCTTTTTAAACGGTTTAATTAAATTTACTCGGGAGAGACATTCCTTTCTCCTTTTAGATCGCCAATGATTATCCCGGAGAAGAATCTCCACGAGCGTCAAAAATGCTCTCGCATCTCTTGTGCTTCTCTTATTCAAAGAATAAATTAATGTCAAATTGATAATTCCTATGAAAGAGAAGATATAAAGCAGCGCTAAGTATAATGAGACTCGACAAACTACGCTCATTAACAGTTCGCAGTTGAATATTTACAGGCTTTCTCAGTGACTCATAGAGGGTCGCCCATCTCTCAATCTTAAATGAAGGCGATACCTCGAGTCGCAGCAGGTGGCAAGCCCATTGCTCTCGTCATTGTAGCGGCGTTACTCGTGCTCGTGAGACCACTCCCGGCTCGCAAATGGAAGATGAAACGGGGTGAAGATCGATCGAGCGAAAGAACATCCACTTCGGCAATGTCAAGGGAGCAATGTGTCAAACAAAATTGCACGAATACGCGTTACCGCGCGTAAAATATTAACACGTCCGCGACAATGTTTTAGTCGTTATACTCGCATGTTCGTAAAGGATCGTCAAACATTCATGTCATCTCTCTCGATTAGTATCCCATGACAGAAATGAAAAATCGGAATGAGAAAAGAAAACTCCATTTGCGACGTTCTATTATAATATTAAACGTTTCGTGCTTTTATATTTCTTGAAGAATTAAATCTATAAAATCGCACATTATTTTCAGAAACAAGGAAAAGTCAAATTAAGGAAGTCGGATAAACAACGTGATTGTCATTGTTACCCTCGGCATTGTTATTGATGTATATCACGTGTTTAAGAGTCATTATATTACAAATATGCACGAAGCATAATATACCAGCAGCTTGTAAATAATTACACAACTGTGCTTATGCACGTTGCAGCGTTAATAAACATAGGAGACTACCTTAATTAAATATATTTATCAAGTAATCTAGTGATATGAGTCAAATTCTGAAATCCAGAAGATGTACCGATTAGATCCAGTCGATCAATGTTCCATAGCGCAGCATCATTGTCAGAAGAAACATTTAAAAGAAAAATACATTTAAACACGTAACGAAATAATTATCTGCTTATAGACGTTATATATTGGGTTGGCCAAAAAGTAATTGCGTTTTTTTCCAATAGATGGACATACATGTCTTGAAATGTAACTAACTTCATTCTAAACCGCAAATTCATTATGTAGGTTAATAACTCACAGTTCAAGCTTGTTTTACAAAAAGAAAGTACACGATTTCGTTAACGATTGTTTGCCGTCGATTTCAAAATGGAAAATCAAAAGGAACATTTTCCTCATATTTTGTTTTATTACTTCCGAAAAGGGAAAAACGCTGTGCAAGCTCATAAAAAGTTATGTCATGTATATGGCGAAGATGCTTTAAAACTGCGGCAGTGTCAAAATTGGGTTATTAAATTTCGATCTGCAGATTTTAATGTGAAAGATGCACCACGCTCAGGAAGGCCAATCGAAATTGACGATGACAAACTAAAGGCACTGATCGATTCGAATCGGCGTTTAACGACACGAGAGATTGCTGAGAATCTTAACATATCGAAATCGAGTGTTGAAAACCATTTAAAACGACTTGGATACATTAGTAAGCTCGATATTTGGGTACCACATGAGCTCAAAGAAATTCATCTCACTGAGTGTATTGACATCTGCGATTCTCTTTTGAAACGTGAGGAAAATGATCCATTTTTGAAACGTATGATAACAGGCGACCAAAAATCGATCGTCTACAACAACGTCAAACGAAAAAGATCGTGGAGCAAGTGTGATGAACTTGATGAAAGCACTTGAAAAGCAGATCTTCACCAAAGAAAGATTATGCTGTCAGTCTGGTGGGACTTTAAAGGTATTCTGTATTTTGAGCTGCTTGCAAGGAATCAAACCATTCATTCAGACGTATACTGTCGTCAACTGGATAAATTAAATGATGCCATCAAACAGAAACGTCGAGAATTGGTGAATCGCAAAGGTGCTGTGTTTCACCATAATAACGCTAGACCACGTACAAGTTTGGTCACTCGTGAAAAATTGTTGCAGCTTGGATGGGACGTGTTACCACATCCACCATATTCGCCAGACCTGGCACCATCAGATTACCATTTGTTTCGTTCTTTGCAAAACGCCTTGAATGGTAAAACCTTTACTGCTGATGAGGATATCAAATCGTTGTTGGAATTGTTTTTTGCTGAAAAAGACAAGAACTTTTTTGAGCGCGGAATCATGAAGTTGCCTGAAAAATGGCAAAAAATAATCAAACAAAATGGACAATATATTGTTTAATAAAGTTTTTGTTTCCCATGAAAAATTCGCCTTTTATTTATATAAAATAAACGCAATTACTTTTTGGCCAACCCAATATATGGCGAAGATGCTTTAAAACTGCGGCAGTGTCAAAATTGGGTTACTAAATTTCGATCTGCAGATTTTAATGTGAAAGATGCACCACGCTCAGGAAGGCCAATCGAAATTGACGATGACAAAATAAAGGCACTGATCGATTCCAATCGGCGTTTAACGACACGAGAGATTGCTGAGAATCTTAACATATCGAAATCGAGTGTTGAAAACCATTTTAAACGACTTGGATACATTAGTAAGCCCGATATTTCGGTACCACATGAGCTCAAAGAAATTCATCTCACTGAGCGTATTGACATCTGCGATTCTCTTTTGAAACGTGAGGAAAATGATCCATTTTTGAAACGTATGATAACAGGCGACGAAAAATGGATCGTCTACAACAACGTCAAACGAAAAAGATCGTGGAGCAAGTGTGATGAACTTGATGAAAGCACTTGAAAAGCAGATATTCACCAAAGAAAGATTATGCTGTCAGTCTGGTGGGACTTTAAAGGTATTCTGTATTTTGAGCTGCTTGCAAGGAATCAAACCATTCATTCAGACGTATACTGTCGTCAACTGGATAAATTAAATGATGCCATCAAACAGAAACGTCGAGAATTGGTGAATCGCAAAGGTGCTGTGTTTCACCATAATAACGCTAGACCACGTACAAGTTTGGTCACTCGTGAAAAATTGTTGCAGCTTGGATGGGACGTGTTACCACATCCACCATATTCGCCAGACCTGGCACCATCAGATTACCATTTGTTTCGTTCTTTGCAAAACGCCTTGAATGGTAAAACCTTGACTGCTGATGAGGATATGAAATCGTTGTTGGAATTGTTTTTTGCTGAAAAAGATAAGAACTTTTTTGAGCGCGGAATCATGAAGTTGCCTGAAAAATGGCAAAAGATAATCAAACAAAATGGACAATATATTGTTTAATAAAGTTTTTGTTTCCCATGAAAAATTCGCCTTTTATTTATTTAAAATAAACGCAATTACTTTTTGGCCAACCCAATAGATATAGATTGCATAATAATTCAGCAGCATTAGCGCATGAAACTTTTACATGAAACTGATACAATATGGCACGCGATTACGCGTTAATAATCTCGATTATTATGTGCGACATCAGGGCCGCGGGAGCAAGTTGTTTCCGCGCGTCATAACATCACGTATGCTGTATTAGAGCGATAAATTCGCAAACCACTCCCCCGTCATGAGACACAAGTTACGTTCACGCTTGCAACGTCACGGAGGCTGCAGAGATGCACCGATGAAACGCTTCGATATCGCGCGACGCTATGTCGGGATTGATTGATGATGGCCCGCGAGCTAAATATTCGCCGGCGATATCGAAAATTCCGCGAATACCCCGCGTAAGCCGGGAGATGAATTTGGCGCGTGAGAGCGATTAACGGTATCGTCGATGGCACTCGGAATCTCGCCGCCGAACGTCGTCCCCATTTATTGTTAATTCCGACGGCGGGAAATGGAAAAGAGGAAGAAAAATATGATCGGCTTGAGCATGACGATTCGATCTTAACGAGGAACAAAATACCATCGCATTCGCCGGCGAATGCATAAATTCATGGACTTTCGGGAATTTTCATGGGAAGCAACCGATTTTGCCGCGAGCGGATCGCTATTTCAATTATTCGTCGGTTGCTCGCTCGATGCTCGGCAGAGCCCGGCACAGAATTTCATCGTGAAAAATGGAGTTCCGGTCGGCGGAAATTATGCAAAGTTATACTGAACTTGCGAGCGGCCGCCTTCGTTACTAGTTCTTGCTAACGAACAAACAGGGAACTTGTCATTAAAATATAATGCGGTAAAAGCGGGTTCTCCTGGAAATGCGTTCTACTTATATAAATGATTCGGATAGCTATCTCACAGTGAACGCGAGAATTGTGAAATTAAATTCCTGTTTTCGCAGGCTCAAATTGTTTAATCGCATAGACACACGCGCTGCCGCGTAGCGTTCTCACATTTTCGCATTTTGCTTCGAACAATCATTCTTGCCACAAATAACGAATCGTAAGCCATCGTTGCAGCATGTACATATCCACGTTGCACATCGTGCTCGAGAAGCACAGCGCTTTGGAAAAATTTCATTTCGTGTTCACGTAAACCGCACAGAACCGGTGAGCCCGCGAACGCTCACGCGGCCGCTGGGGAAAGAAATTCGCAGGATCTAAATGAACAACGTTACCGTGACGCGATGAAATCCAGGTCCATTTCTCTCGCCGAGCGGAGCGCGGATACCGCAACGCGTTACGAACTTTTCGGACGGACGGAAGCGGACGCGATTGCCACCGGATGACTGATACGAGAGCGAGAAGTCCGTTAATTTGCGGACGACCGCGCGATCAGCTGAACATGATCAACGTTTTTCCTTCCGCCGGTCCTCCGCGTCATCGCGCCGATGATCAATGCCTTGCGAGTGGATCGCAAGCCTCGGAGGCCGGCAGTAAATCGATATTGTTGCAGACGAAGCTCGACGTACATCACACGGCGCGTTACAGACGTAAGATAATACCACGTCTCACGAAACGCGGCCTTATCCTCTCGACGCAGCCATTCACGCATCCGCGCACGCATGCACCTGACACGCAATGAAGTCGTATCGTGACCGTACACGAGCTGCCCTCGTTTATGCAAGACGACCGAGCCGAGATGAATGGAGTCGTGTATGTGCGTGCACATGCCGTTACCTGCACGCCAGCATTCATCTCTCGAAACAATAGTCCGCTTCCTCCCGCTCTGCGTCATCGCGCGCCTCCTTTTCCCTTTCTTCGAGAGGGTAGTCCGGCGTTTCTGAAAGGAACGGCGGAGCGAGAATGCGTCATCTAATTGTGCGGAAAATGTAGCGCGAGAGGACTCACGAAGAACGCGCCGAAGGGTAGCGGAAGAACAGCATCGCAATTTCCGATGCAACTCCCTTACGAACAACGCGAGCTGCGCGAGTTCGTTCGCCATGTTGTCGGTACACGATGTATATGGATGTGCGGATGAAGGACCTGGTGGTTATTTTGAAATTGCTCCGGGTTAGAAGCGACGTTAAGGGGGGATTCTCATTTAAAGAGCCAAAAAGAAGCAGATTTTTCGGAATTTTTTTTCAAGAACGTATTTAGTCAAAGGATCTCAAACTTTAATAGTACATCAATACATGTAAAGAGAATATAAAAATATTTTTTTGGTTAAAAAAAACATATATATAGATATAGGTATGGACGCCGCCTTCAGCGGCTTCGGCGTCGCAGGCGTCAAACGGTGTGCAGTCTAGCATCCGCTGTAATGGTCTGAAACAGAATATTCAACAATATTTATTAATTATAGATCATTACGCATCGTTTGAACCTCATGAAGCAAGAAAAAAAACCAAATTGAAAAGAATGGCGACATTTGAAAAAAAAATGCTGTTTTTCCATTAAAATTTTCATTGTTATTGTGAAATAAACATTATTTACTTTAAAAAGTTTTGTTGCTTTTGAGGTTCATACGATGAACAATATAATTGTCTACATGTAGAGCCCCGAAAGAGCCCAATCGGTCTAATATTTTTTTAGTTATCCTGCACACCAGTTTGAAAAAAGTGATTTCGAGAAAAACGCGTTTAAAGTTTTCGGTTATAAAAAGTAATGCTTTTCAATACTTACAGTCCTAATCGGCGATTCCAGGGCCATATAGTAGGCCTTCTGCATCCTCGTATAATTGCTGCTGTTGTAAATTCAGTTCTTTGCGAGCAGTTCGAGCTTCTTTCGAGCTACTGAGGCTTCGTCACTCCTGTCGCCGTATTCGCGCGGCGTCACACGAGTCTGCATACTCCTTACAATGGGTACCGATCTTTAGTTCTAATGTGTCCATAATTTTTAAAACGGCGAAATAGCCTTCGTTGAATAATCCTGCAGCAATATATGCGGCTATTTCCACTGTTCGGATGCCGCAATATAAATATTTCGGAGCCAAACGCCAAACACACGAATTGAAGCTCTCGTACAAATTTCCTGCCTCAGCTATACAAGTACGCGAAGGTATATCACAGCAAAAGAAAACCATTAGACGTATACCTGCGAAGCTGTTTGTTATGTACGAGTGTATGAGTGAGGACAGACGAGACGCGTGTCTCCGCTCCGAGCGCTCCCAGCTACCTACTCAACGCGCGGTCGAAAACTCGACTATAACTATACGTAGAGGTCGAATATCGATTTGTAACTTTAGGAACATATTTTCCACATGTATTAGGGTTGATTTAAGCAAAAAAATTTTTTGACTCGTTACATGAGAATCCCCCCTTAATTAAAACGCGGTACAGCGGAGTAAACCGGCTCCCGTCGGTCCGCGCGCGGCCGAGCGTTTCCGCGTTTAAACGCGAGACGTTTAGAAGCACGTTCGAGAAGATCCGCTTCTCGGAAAGTCACTGACGCGATTTACGCGAAGGCGACTTTACTCGCTGTCCCGTCCCGATTATTGGAATCGTTACAGCCTAGCGATCTCGATGCTTCCAGGTAGAGTTTATTTCCGAATGCTGCTCGCGTGTCTTCCCGTCCCTCCCGACTCGTCAACTCACGTAGAATCTGCTATGTCATTGCAGATTTCCACGTTAATCTCGCACAGAGAACGGCCGCTATGCTCGGACCGGAGTCTGCGGGCGGTCGCCAGGGTCGGCCAAGCGGTAAATTTGGCGGTCGAGAGATTCGTGACGGTCGGCGAGACCATCGCCGACGACAATCCGGAGATCAAGCAAGACATGTACGAGGCATGCAAGGAGGCGAGGCTCGCCGGTGAGTACATAAGCGATACAACATTGCGTATCAAGCTAATAATAATTAATCAATTATTTGACAAGTGAAAGCAATTTTGCATTCACAATGGACAAGAGCGGAGTTGCACAGCGCTTTAGAAATTCACTTTTAGTATTATATGTTTACTTCAAACTGGAAAATTTCCAATCGCGCGAAAATATATACTGAAAATGTCAATCAATTGTCGTAACTCTTTCGCACTGAAGATAAACGCAAACGCAGATCCAATATGTGCGAATGTTATAGTCGAACATTAATCAAAAGTTGGAACAGTGCAAACCTACTGTCCAATTGCGCGTTACGGAGCGTACTCGCGTTAAAACTTGGCGTATTTTGTACGCCGTCATCCGTTTTTCCGTATAGAATTATGAGAAACTCTGACTGCGGTTAACTATTAACCAGGAACAACGCAATGCAGTTATACGCAGAATTTTGCGCATTAATGCGGAATTCTGTAGTTCATCAAGAAAAAACAATTCATTTTGATAGCGAGCGGTGCAACAATTTGCAACGTCATTATTCACGAAGCCGTACGAGAAACAATTAATCTAGCGAATAAAAATAATGCAGAGAAAGCAGGGGGCGATATTATGATTAAACTTCTACGTAATTTACAAACTTAATTACAATATTCATATTGCGAGATACATTTTGGTGCTTTAATCACTATTATCATATATTAGAGCTTTATTGAAAGATTATCTCCGTCTCGAAAACAAATTGCATTATATTCATACCGAATAATTCCAATAATTTTCGTCCGCGAATGACGTTACTTCGAGCAATTACGTACTTCTCTCGTCAATGTTTAAAAGGATTATATTACCGCGGATAAACTCGTAAAAAATCAGAGCCGACGCCGTTTAAAATAATTATATTATCGCTAATAAAATCGCGAGAAATCGACAGGGCCTCAGTGAATGTAGAACTGTCAATTGTGATACAGACAGAAGAAAATAATAAATCGGAAATACAATTTTCTCATCTCTGAATTGAACATTATTTTCAATCGATGTGTATTGAACATCGTGTCAAGCCAATCTAAAAGCGATTGTCCGTCAAAAAAATTCGTCACGAAAACCAGACGCATAGAGATTTAAAGGAACACATCACGAATTGCTCCGATGCCGCTTTACGATCCTCGTTTCGTGCAGAACGACCGATAACGTACTCCTTCAGCGTGCAGCTCGGTGTTTTAGCTTAGCGTCTCAATCTCTCTCCCTTTTTGCGAGAGAAAAAGAGAAGGAACACATGGCGAACGAGCGTACGAGCGTTAAGGGCTCCTCATCGGGTATCGAATGCTTTGGCATCGCGTACTTGCGTAAGGGAACGTTCTCGGATTAAAGGCTTAAATACTCGGCATCTCGTACATACAGTGAGAGGATACAAATAGCGCCTCTGATGCCCAACCTTGTGCGGACAATCTCCGGAAGCACGCAAGCCGGAAAACCTCCGTACACGCGAGGATGAAGCGGATAACCTTTGAACGTCCCTCCACGAGGTCTTATCGTCGTTGGCCGCGACAGATTACGTCTTCCCCTTGTGCTTTTACGCTAAGGTGCACATTGCGGAACGATGACGAATCCCGGCGTACTTGCCGCGAAGCGTGGTAGCGCGGCGCGCGATGACCCAGTTTCGCCGAACCTTGAAAGGTTTTTCGCCACCTACATGCGAGAAGCCTCCCCCTGCCAACCTCTGTGTCTTCGCCAAATCGCGGAGAAGTAATGGCCGAAGTAGAGGCCACGGATATCTCTTTCCAGCACACCTGTTCGCTCCTCCGGGAAGAATGGTAACCATGACGAGGTGAAACACTCACGGCGGTCTTGATCCGGCGTCGCAAAATTGGAGATCCCCAGGAGAGATTTCGCGAGAGCAGGAGATTGATGTCGTGTATCGCCAGATGCGAAAGTGATGTTTCCTCGAAATTTTTTAAGGCTGCCGCGGAACTTAGTCGAGATGAGGGACCCGCCCATGGGAGGATTCTTGCATGGACGGCGCGGGAATCAATCATTCGCCGAAGAAACGCTATTATTGTGCGAGTTATTCTCCCCCGCTGTCATCGATCTTGCGCTGCAAGGGAAAGCGGCGTTACATAAATTATAAACCGAGCTTGCTTTCGTCACAATATATAACCGAGGTCGGACGAGTCTCAATACAATCTGAAACGACGTGTCCCGCAGGTTCGCGGGATCGATAAGAGATTGCCAGGCAAGATGAGGATTCGCGATTGCCAGACCAGAAGTACGGCGAATTACTTATCCGCGGGGGCCACGCAGACGTATCAATTCGAGATAATGAAATAACGTCGAAAGAGCACCGATATTACTCGGTGTGCTCGTGCCACGAGTCATGCGAGCCTTGCCATCCACATGACTCTGAACAAATCGCCTCGCCTGGTATCGCGTGTAAATCGGACGCCGTGAGTGTAACCAACCGTGGAGCTGCGAACGCTATCGTGCCGCCGGGATTCACTATGACACAGCACGCGATGAATTTGTATAAATCGTCGGTGGTTTTCGCGCACGGATCATCGATCCGATGCAGCCTGCCTCGAGCCTTGCCAGCTATCGCCACGGAGGATCGTCACGAAACCGGAAGATGAAAGGCCGCGGGGGATGAAGAAGATCGAAGCACAGCTGTGCTGCGCAGCGACTGTGGCGGATCGCGGATGCGATTACCGAGAGAGGAGCGCCTGGTTTTACGCTCCCTTCCTCGCCCGAGGATAACGCTATTTTCGATGCTCAACAGAGCACTTAAACCGGCGAAACGGCTACAGCGAACGCGACGGAAAGCAACCGCCGTGAAAGATAAGTGGCGACACGCCAAATTTATACACCCGGCTAAAGGAGGAAAAAACGAGGCGGGATAGAGCAACGTTCAGGAACAGTCTGTAAGATCTGGAAAGATAGTCGAGACTGACAGGTCGTATAGAGGATCGGAATGAAAACAAGTTGATCACAACAGTAGGAGTATTGGCCGTACAGCCTAAGACCTAGGCGTGTGAACCAGGGATCCCGGAGAGTTCGAGTTCAAATCTAAGGCAGTCTCCTAGTTATTTTTCGCCTCTTACAATTCAGAAGTGGGATAAAATCCGCTACCCCTCGAAGACAGTTGAGATTCATCCGCTACCCCTCGGAGAGGAGGGAGTTGAGAAGCAGCTGGCCGGTAGTGAAGCCTGAACATGGAGGTCGGGACAGACTCAGAGGAGTGAACCTACATGGAGATTGGGAAGGACTCAGAGGAGTGAACCAACATGGAGGTTGGGAGGGACTCAGAAGAGTGAACCAAAAATGGATGTTGGGAGGGACTCAGAAGAGTGAACCAAAAAGGGATGTTGGGAGGGACTCAAGTGGAGTGAACCGACGATTTGGAGACATTCGGGGACGAATGTAATGTCAGGCTGGCCGAGCTGTAAGATCTGGAAAGATAGTCGAGACTGACAGGTCGTATAGAGGATCAGAATGAAAAAGTTGATCACAACAGTAGGAGTATTGGCCGTACAGCCTAAGACCTAGGCGTGTGAACCAGGGATCCCGGAGAGTTCGAGTTCAAATCTAAGGCAGTCTCCTAGTTATTTTTCGCCTCTTACAATTCAGAAGTGGGATAAAATCCGCTACCCCTCGGAGAGGAGGGAGTTGAGAAGCAGCTGGCCGGTAGTGAAGCCTGAACATGGAGGTCGGGACAGACTCAGAGGAGTGAACCAACATGGAGATTGGGAAGGACTCGGAGGAGTGAACCAACATGGAGGTTGGGAGGGACTCAGAAGAGTGAACCAAAAATGGAGGTTGGGAGGGACTCAAGTGGAGTGAACCGACGATTTGGAGACATTCGGGGACGAATGTAATGTCAGGCTGGCCAAGCTGTAAGATCTGGAAAGATAGTCGAGACTGACAGGTCGTATGGAGGATCAGAATGAAAACATGTTGATCACAACAGTAGGAGTATTGGCCGTACAGCCTAAGACCTAGGCGTGTGAACCAGGGATCCCGGAGAGTTCGAGTTCAAATCTAAGGCAGTCTCCTAGTTATTTTTCGCCTCTTACAATTCAGAAGTGGAATAAAATCCGCTACCCCTCGAAGACAGTTGAGATTTATCCGCTACCCCTCGGAGAGGAGGGAGTTGAGAAGCAGCTGGCCGGTAGTGAAGCCTGAACATGGAGGTCGGGACAGACTCAGAGGAGTGAACCTACATGGAGATTGGGAAGGACTCAGAGGAGTGAACCAACATGGAGGTTGGGAGGGACTCAAGTGGAGTGAACCGACGATTTGGAGACATTCGGGGACGAATGTAATGTCAGGCTGGCCGAACTGTAAGATCTAGAAAGATAGTCGAGACTGACAGGTCGTATAGAGGATCGGAATGAAAACAAGTTGATCACAACAGTAGGAGTATTGGCCGTACAGCCTAAAACCTAGACGTGTGAACCAGGGATCCCGGAGAGTTCGAGTTCAAATCTAAGGCAGTCTCCTAGTTATTTTTCGCCTCTTACAATTCAGAAGTGGAATAAAATCCGCTACCCTTCGAAGACAGTTGAGATTTATCCGCTACCCCTCGGAGAGGAGGGAGTTGAGAAGCAGCTGGCCGGTAGTGAAGCCTGAACATGGAGGTCGGGACGGACTCAGAGAAGTGAACCAACATGGAGGTCGGGACGGACTCAGAGGAGTGAACCAACATGGAGGTTGGGAGGGACTCAGAAGAGTGAACCAAAAATGGATGTTGGGAGGGACTCAGAAGAGTGAACCAAAAATGGATGTTGGGAGGGACTCAAGTGGAGTGAACCGACGATTTGGAGACATTCGGCGACGAATGTAATGTCAGGCTGGCCGAGCTGTAAGATCTGGAAAGATAGTCGAGACTGACAGGTCGTATGGAGGATCAGAATGAAAACATGTTGATCACAACAGTAGGAGTATTGGCCGTACAGCCTAAGACCTAGGCGTGTGAACCAGGGATCCCGGAGAGTTCGAGTTCAAATCTAAGGCAGTCTCCTAGTTATTTTTCGCCTCTTACAATTCAGAAGTGGGATAAAATCCGCTACCCCTCGAAGACAGTTGAGATTCATCCGCTACCCCTCGGAGAGGAGGGAGTTGAGAAGCAGCTGGCCGGTAGTGAAGCCTGAACATGGAGGTCGGGACGGACTCAGAGAAGTGAACCAACATGGAGGTCGGGACGGACTCAGAGGAGTGAACCAACATGGAGGTTGGGAGGGACTCAGAAGAGTGAACCAAAAATGGATGTTGGGAGGGACTCAAGTGGAGTGAACCGACGATTTGGAGACATTCGGGGACGAATGTAATGTCAGGCTGGCCGAGCTGTAAGATCTGGAAAGATAGTCGAGACTGACAGGTCGTATGGAGGATCAGAATGAAAACATGTTGATCACAACAGTAGGAGTATTGGCCGTACAGCCTAAGACCTAGGCGTGTGAACCAGGGATCCCGGAGAGTTCGAGTTTAAATCTAAGGCAGGTCTCCTAGTTATTTTTCGCCTCTTACAAGTCTCACTTGTCTGGTCGCATATGCGTAAACGTGCTTATACGAGTCCGCCGGCAATTACGCGCATCCGATGATGGATACGCGTGCACCGTATGTGCTTGTGATATCAACCGCGTTGTAATTTCTCTGAGTGGTAATTACTGGAAGAATTATGCGTCCCGTACTTCCGAGTACGTTAATGCGTATCATTTAGTATCGCCACATTGAGGATACCTGTGGGATACGCTTCTCCTTCCGGTACCCTGATCCTCGGTTTGAGTTTCCAGTAGCGATATGGTTGCCGGTAATCAATCGGAATCACAACGTGTACGAGAGAAACAACGGACGCGGGGAAGCGCGGAGATCGAATTCGGGATAATTGGCAATAAAACGGTTACATGCAGATAGCGGGCTGGAAATATCGTCGGCGCGGAGCGAAAATAAATTGCCCGAGAATTGAAGTATCGAACGACGAGGCGAGACCGAAGGAAATCGTCGGCGCTTTCGAGCGGATCTGGGAAAATGCCGAGGCTAATATCGAGAGAAAGCGCCCCGTGAATTTCGCAGTCCCGGAATTTTCGTGTGTGCACCTACCCCACGGCAGAATACCGTACTGCCGTTCGCAATTACATCGATCAACGTCAGACAACAGTCGTCTTCTCTCACACGGTCGCCCGTGTGTGGACATTGTCTTCGCGCAAACACCATCAAGCTATTCTCATCGTGATTATCTTTCCAAATCTGGTTGATGCAATGCTTTCATAAGTATTTTATTTTAGCGCGAAAGCGAATCAAAATTTTTGGCGTGAGACATGAACGTTTCGCAGAATTAATGCACTGTCCACTCTGCGCTATTTGTACACTGCGGTTAATTGTATCACGCGACGTTGACCAAACAGATTAACATGCTCCGATCGATCGGGCAAATACCGTAATCGTTGGTAGTTTTGAAATCAAACACCGGTGATACCGCACCGTGGTATTCCTCACGTCTCCGATCTAGGTGCGATGGTAAATAAGCCGACGTTTCCCTGGCGCAACATCGATAAATCCATTTTTTACGCCAGCGAGTATATCCAGTCGAACAATAAAAAAGCTTCCGGCGCATCGGAGCCGCGAGGGAGCGATTTTTATCATGGAATGTCGCTTGGGAAAACGCGGTATAAATTTACGGATGTACTTTAGCAGTCTGGACGGTAGAGAGACGGTAAAAAGGCGGACAGAACCGTCGTAAATATTGATAAGAGAAGTAACACATTGGATTTGCGTTGGCTGCTGAAATCCGCGCAAAATTGCGCGAGCGAAAATCACCTGCACAAACAGAGATACAATTAACGCGAAGAAACATAAGATAAATACCGAATCGATTTAATAGCGCGGGTGGTAAATGCGGGTAAACGATCCGCTAACGAGTAAAGTTGGCGATTCATTAGTCACATTGATCGCCAGCTATGTCTGCGTTATCACGGTTATCGTAAAGCGTCATTTCGCACTGTTTGCGTTCGCAATTTGACGACGTCCGCCGATCAGCACGAAACCACTCGCACCACCAATGCGTGTCCGCCGATATGCATCGCATAAAGAGAGTAATGTTCTTTCAACACATGGATGAAACTTTACAAATGTAAAAGCGCCATCTTTAACATTTGTTATCTCAAATTTGGCGCCAAACGTCAGTATCAGGTTAGGTTAGTGTGATAGATGTATGTTCGCTCTTCAAATGTCATATTTGTTTGTTCAAATATCTTCATTAGTTTTATTGGTGAATTCTTTTTTATAGAACTATGGAAAAGTCCAAAATTCGTGTGATTTATGAATATGAGTTCCGCCGTGGAACCACAGGGGTCGGAGACGGCTCGTAATATCAACGCTGTATTTGGTGAAGGTTCAACTACTAAAGCAACGGTGGGCAATTGGTTCAAAAACTTCAGAGATGGAGATTTCAGCCTCGCTAATGAGCCACGTGGAAGACCAAAGACGAAGGTGGATAATGATCACTTGAGAGCCGTAGTAGAGTCCGATCCATCTCAAAGTACATGTGAATTGGCATCGATATTCAATGTTTCCATACCCAACATATTGGTTCATTTAGCTGCAATTGGTAAGATAAAGAAGTTGGACAAATGGGTCCCGCACGAATCGACCGATGCGCAGCAGGCGCAACGTCTAGAGGCTTCCCTTTCTTTGCTTTCCCGTCACAAAAATGAATCTTTTTTTGAATCGAATTGTGACCTGCGATGAAAAGTGGATACTCTACGACAATCGTAAACGCTCACATCAGTGGCTGAACGCTGATGAACCACCGAGACATCACGCGAAACCCAACATTACACAGAAGAAGCTTATGGTGACTGTTTGGTGGTCCGGGTCAGGTGTTATCTACTACAACTTTATGAAACCTGGTACATCGATAACGGCTGAAGTATATTGCAAGCAACTGGACGAAATGATGCAACAACTTGCTATTAAACAACCGAAATTGGTCAATCGGTCAATGGCAATCCTGTTGCATGATAATGCTCGACCGCACACTGCACGACTGACCGTGGCAAAGCTACGAGAGTTGGAATTGGAAACTCTCCGTCATCCACCATATTCACCAGATCTATCACCTACCGACTATCACTTCTTCCGGAATTTGGACAACTTGTTGGTGGGAAAATTGTTCAATTCTCAACAGGCAGTCGAAACAGCCTTCCGCGACTTCATCGATTCCCGTACTCCTGGCTTCTATAGTAGAGGCATAGACCAACTACCACTAAAATGGCAGAAGTGTGTAGATAACATGGGCGCATACTTCGATTGAAAATAAATCATGTCCATGTGCCAAAAAATGCAAAAGTTTATGTTCTATTTGTAAAGTTTCATACTTAATGACCCAATATGAATATGAGTTCCGCCGTAGAACCACAGGGTCGGAGACGGCTCGTAATATCAACGCTGTATTTGGTGAAGGTTCAACTACTAAAGCAACGGTGGGCAATTGGTTCAAAAACTTCAGAGATGGAGATTTCAGCCTCGCTAATGAGCCACGTGGAAGACCAAAGACGAAGGTGGATAATGATCACTTGAGAGCCGTAGTAGAGTCCGATCCATCTCAAAGTACACGTGAATTGGCATCGATATTCAATGTTTCCATACCCAACATATTGGTTCATTTAGCTGCAATTGGTAAGATAAAGAAGTTGGACAAATGGGTCCCGCACGAATCGACCGATGCGCAGCAGGCGCAACGTCTAGAGGCTTCCCTTTCTTTGCTTTCCCGTCACAAAAATGAATCTTTTTTTAATCGAATTGTGACCTGCGATGAAAAGTGGATACTCTACGACAATCGTAAACGCTCACATCAGTGGTTGAACGCTGATGAACCACCGAGACATCACGCGAAACCCAACATTACACAGAAGAAGCTTATGGTGACTGTTTGGTGGTCCGGGTCAGGTGTTATCTACTACAACTTTATGAAACCTGGTACATCGATAACGGCTGAAGTATATTGCAAGCAACTGGACGAAATGATGCAACAACTTGCTATTAAACAACCGAAATTGGTCAATCGGTCAATGGCAATCCTGTTGCATGATAATGCTCGACCGCACACTGCACGACTGACCGTGGCAAAGCTACGAGAGTTGGAATTGGAAACTCTCCGTCATCCACCATATTCACCAGATCTATCACCTACCGACTATCACTTCTTCCGGAATTTGGACAACTTGTTGGTGGGAAAATTGTTCAATTCTCAACAGGCAGTCGAAACAGCCTTCCGCGACTTCATCGATTCCCGTACTCCTGGCTTCTATAGTAGAGGCATAGACCAACTACCACTAAAATGGCAGAAGTGTGTAGATAACATGGGCGCATACTTCGATTGAAAATAAATCATGTCCATGTGCCAAAAAATGCAAAAGTTTATGTTCTATTTGTAAAGTTTCATACTTAATGACCCAATATGAATATGAGTTCCGCCGTAGAACCACAGGGTCGGAGACGGCTCGTAATATCAACGCTGTATTTGGTGAAGGTTCAACTACTAAAGCAACGGTGGGCAATTGGTTCAAAAACTTCAGAGATGGAGATTTCAGCCTCGCTAATGAGCCACGTGGAAGACCAAAGACGAAGGTGGATAATGATCACTTGAGAGCCGTAGTAGAGTCCGATCCATCTCAAAGTACACGTGAATTGGCATCGATATTCAATGTTTCCATACCCAACATATTGGTTCATTTAGCTGCAATTGGTAAGATAAAGAAGTTGGACAAATGGGTCCCGCACGAATCGACCGATGCGCAGCAGGCGCAACGTCTAGAGGCTTCCCTTTCTTTGCTTTCCCGTCACAAAAATGAATCTTTTTTTAATCGAATTGTGACCTGCGATGAAAAGTGGATACTCTACGACAATCGTAAACGCTCACATCAGTGGTTGAACGCTGATGAACCACCGAGACATCACGCGAAACCCAACATTACACAGAAGAAGCTTATGGTGACTGTTTGGTGGTCCGGGTCAGGTGTTATCTACTACAACTTTATGAAACCTGGTACATCGATAACGGCTGAAGTATATTGCAAGCAACTGGACGAAATGATGCAACAACTTGCTATTAAACAACCGAAATTGGTCAATCGGTCAATGGCAATCCTGTTGCATGATAATGCTCGACCGCACACTGCACGACTGACCGTGGCAAAGCTACGAGAGTTGGAATTGGAAACTCTCCGTCATCCACCATATTCACCAGATCTATCACCTACCGACTATCACTTCTTCCGGAATTTGGACAACTTGTTGGTGGGAAAATTGTTCAATTCTCAACAGGCAGTCGAAACAGCCTTCCGCGACTTCATCGATTCCCGTACTCCTGGCTTCTATAGTAGAGGCATAGACCAACTACCACTAAAATGGCAGAAGTGTGTAGATAACATGGGCGCATACTTCGATTGAAAATAAATCATGTCCATGTGCCAAAAAATGCAAAAGTTTATGTTCTATTTGTAAAGTTTCATACTTAATGACCCAATATGAATATGAGTTCCGCCGTAGAACCACAGGGTCGGAGACGGCTCGTAATATCAACGCTGTATTTGGTGAAGGTTCAACTACTAAAGCAACGGTGGGCAATTGGTTCAAAAACTTCAGAGATGGAGATTTCAGCCTCGCTAATGAGCCACGTGGAAGACCAAAGACGAAGGTGGATAATGATCACTTGAGAGCCGTAGTAGAGTCCGATCCATCTCAAAGTACACGTGAATTGGCATCGATATTCAATGTTTCCATACCCAACATATTGGTTCATTTAGCTGCAATTGGTAAGATAAAGAAGTTGGACAAATGGGTCCCGCACGAATCGACCGATGCGCAGCAGGCGCAACGTCTAGAGGCTTCCCTTTCTTTGCTTTCCCGTCACAAAAATGAATCTTTTTTTAATCGAATTGTGACCTGCGATGAAAAGTGGATACTCTACGACAATCGTAAACGCTCACATCAGTGGTTGAACGCTGATGAACCACCGAGACATCACGCGAAACCCAACATTACACAGAAGAAGCTTATGGTGACTGTTTGGTGGTCCAGGTCAGGTGTTATCTACTACAACTTTATGAAACCTCGTACATCGATAACGGCTGAAGTATATTGCAAGCAACTGGACGAAATGATGCAACAACTTGCTATTAAACAACCGAAATTGGTCAATCGGTCAATGCCAATCCTGTTGCATGATAATGCTCGACCGCACACTGCACGACTTGACCGTGGCAAAGCTACGGAGTTGGAATTGGAAACTCTCCGTCATCCACCATATTCACCAGATCTATCACCCACCGACTATCACTTCTTCCGGAATTTGGACAACTTGTTGGTGGGAAAATTGTTCAATTCTCAACAGGCAGTCGAAACAGCCTTCCGCGACTTCATCGATTCCCGTACTCCTGGCTTCTATAGTAGAGGCATAGACCAACTACCACTAAAATGGCAGAAGTGTGTAGATAACATGGGCGCATACTTCGATTGAAAATAAATCATGTCCATGTGCCAAAAAATGCAAAAGTTTATGTTCTATTTGTAAAGTTTCATACTTAATGACCCAATATGAATATGAGTTCCGCCGTGGAACCACAGTGTCGGAGACAGCTCGTAATATGAACGCTGTATTTGGTGAAGGTTCAACTACTAAAGCAACGGTGGGCAATTGGTTCAAAAACTTCAAAGATGGAGATTTCAGCCTCGCTAATGAGCCACGTGGAAGACCAAAGACGAAGGTGGATAATGATCACTTGAGAGCCGTAGTAGAGTCCGATCCATCTCAAAGTACACGTGAATTGGCATCGATATTCAATGTTTCCATACCCACCATATTGGTTCATTTAGCTGCAATTGGTAAGTTAAAGAAGTTGGACAAATGGGTCCCGCACGAATCGACCGATGCGCAGCAGGCGCAACGTCTAGAGGCTTCCCTTTCTTTGCTTTCCCGTCACAAAAATGAATCTTTTTTTAATCGAATTGTGACCTGCGATAAAAAGTGGATACTCTACGACAATCGTAAACGCTCACATCAGTGGTTGAACGCTGATGAACCACCGAGACATCACGCAAAACC
This sequence comes from Ooceraea biroi, assembly GCF_003672135.1. Classification (NCBI taxonomy): domain Eukaryota; kingdom Metazoa; phylum Arthropoda; class Insecta; order Hymenoptera; family Formicidae; genus Ooceraea; species Ooceraea biroi. The sequence goes on along the minus strand of NC_039518.1, from coordinate 3,402,674 downwards.
CAACATTACACAGAAGAAGCTTATGGTGACTGTTTGGTGGTCCAGGTCAGGTGTTATCTACTACAACTTTATGAAACCTCGTACATCGATAACGGCTGAAGTATATTGCAAGCAACTGGACGAAATGATGCAACAACTTGCTATTAAACAACCGAAATTGGTCAATCGGTCAATGCCAATCCTGTTGCATGATAATGCTCGACCGCACACTGCACGACTTGACCGTGGCAAAGCTACGGGAGTTGGAATTGGAAACTCTCCGTCATCCACCATATTCACCAGATCTATCACCCACCGACTATCACTTCTTCCGGAATTTGGACAACTTGTTGGTGGGAAAATTGTTCAATTCTCAACAGGCAGTCGAAACAGCCTTCCGCGACTTCATCGATTCCCGTACTCCTGGCTTTTATAGTAGAGGCATAGACCAACTACCACTAAAATGGCAGAAGTGTGTGGATAACATGGGCGCATACTTCGATTGAAAATAAATCATGTCCATGTGCCAAAAAATGCAAAAGTTTATGTTCTATTTGTAAAGTTTCATACTTAATGACCCAATATAACTTCGATGTCTCGCAAGACTGATTCATCCTCTTGATATTTTTTCCGCTAGCAAGGGAATTAAAATTTTCTGTTTGCTGATTTAATTTCGTCGAGTGAATCAGTGCAATAATTATAATTTTTTTTATTCCCGCGGGGCAGACACCGCAACACACGACGTATACGGCGCGCGCGGAGCTTTTTTAGCTCCTCTCTGCAGCACAAAGTCGTATGGCGCACATTTATTTCGATATACGCAGTTTTATTTTTTTTTGTTTCTTCTGCGACTCTGGTCATACGAGATTCCTTGCGTTGCACTTGGTAACGAGATAAAAATTATGAGAAAAGTACCCGTAACCGGCGTTCGGTAAACACCCGTGGCCGAGCGTAAACTCGGGGAAAAAAGCATTACCTACGTATCCTGTACTAATTTACGAAAGCTGCGGTTTAAACCTCGTTAGACGCCGACTGGTTAATGAATCCTCGCGGTTTTCATTCCCGGTACTTTTTCGACGATAATACGATCCTCCCTACCGTGACGAATTTATGGACGGACAGGAGCTTATCGATTTATTCTCCGTTTTACTAACCACGTGTCGCTCTTTAATGCGCACTTTAGAAGTTTTGACGGGCACGTTTCTGCTCGGCGTGGTCACGTAAGACAAGGACGGCATTTGTTTTGCAAATTGTTCTCGCGAGGACGGATTGCGATCGCTTTGCAAATTGACTCTGGATACGTTCTCGCAATACGCATGGCGAGACCATCAGCGAGAGTAATATCTCGACTGACATTGCACGCCACTTGCTTGACAAATGATTTCCGGTAATACCGGAACGGTTGTTTCCCGCGACACTCGTAGAAAGTGACGATGCGGTCCGGATGAGAGTTTCGAAAAATAGCTATAAAGGTATATTACAATGTTGGCGTTCTCGCGCACAAAGGAAGCAAGCGCGCGTTTGATGTTCCAATATATTGGCCACGCGGGCGCGCGGGTTAAATATTCCACCGCGGCCGTAGGGTTTCCGTAACATTGATCAACAACTCGGAACTTGGAGGCGGAAGCGAGGCTTTCCTCGCTTTTATTGGCGTTTTTCCAGGGAAGTTGGACAATATTCGACATTTACATCGGACAGCTGCAATTCGGTGCGTGTCGGCGTTGCCCAAAATTTTGACCGAATAAACAAGCGAGAAGATTCTTCATCCAGAATCCAAGAGACCCCGTGAAATGATTCTTTTCAGTTTTGATCATTTTCTCTCAATCAGCTTTTTCAAAACATAAATAAATATATTATACGAATATTGATGGATATTAATAATAAGTACATGTAGTAGATATTACATATTCATGATGTTATTATATTAATATGTAATATGTTAATATATCGATAATAATGTGTTAATTATACCAGCTGAAATGAGATTAATCGATGCAAGACGCCGCTGCTCCAAGGGTGTTTCCGTAACTGCAAAAGTTAGCTGACTGCGGTTGCCCGGATTTTTCTCCGTGTTCTCGCGAGCGCACTTTTTTGCTCCGAATGAAAATACCGCACGCTGGTGGAGATTCCAGTCATTAAACTTTCATAAAATCGTTATTACCGCTCATTTCCGTACGCCGCTGTGGCGGTATTGCTTCGATTTTGCCATTATCTCCCGGCGCGGTGGTAGTGGTGGCCCGCGCGTTGAAAAATGTTGTTTTTAAATCGCTCGTCGAGAAGCAAGTCGTGACAAATTGCGGCGTTCGCCACTAGGAGCAATGTTATCTCGAGGGTTCGCGTGCAGCCCCCCGACGCAAAAACGTTCGCGGTCTAATGACAACGGCACGACGTCGTTCGTTCCTCGTGCACCCATCGGATACGAGTTCCGGTACTCGCGAGTGCACAATTCGGAGGCAGCCCCGAGCGGCGGTGCCGTGCTCGGTCACGCGGTTGGATTAAGGGATCATGCTTTTATTACGAATACCAAATTACCATCGCGGATTGTTTCGTTTTACCCCTTGGACACACACACACACATACACATACGTTTCGTACCCAGAATGTGAGCGTAGGGCTCTACAGTCTCCCAAAATTCCGTAACGCGCAGGACGCGGGCGGTGCAAACTGTACCGTTAGTCCAGCCAGGGAGTTATGATTAAATTCCAGTTAGTATTATGGAATGATAATTCTATTTATTGGCCTGCAGCCGATTCGCATATCATGGCAGCGAGATTTGCCCTGAGCGCGGTGCATTAGCATTACACCTGGTGTCTCACAGCAATGAGTGCCCTGTTGTATTTATCGCAGTCTTCTCGCAGCATCCTTTTAAGCAGACTACGCATAAAGCACGTTAATTGTCTATCTGCAATGGTTTTCTACGTTCATCGTTCATGGTAGCTTTTTTGAGACAATTTGTGGAACGATCGACATGCGTAAATAATTCAAGTCTTCGAGGTGTCTCTACTTTAAAGTGAATCCTTGATGCTCTGAATTCACTTGTGATTTGAATGATCCTTTGTATTTTAAATATGCTCGAAGTTCAGTAATTAACGTTTTGTCTGATAATCGCATTTTGTCGCGGTGCACCCTATATGTGATTGGAGATCGGCTGTATCGAGCGCAATAATAATTACAGACAGTGTCTGTGACACACTCGATGGGAAATTCGGCATGCAGCGTTAATTAATGGCTTATTAAGGTCTATCGGTTCGAAGATTATCCTCACGTGCTGCGAGCATGCAGAATCGATTTAGTTATGGCTATCCGCTATCACTTCTTTCCTTTGTACTGATGCGGATCTTGTGGTATTAAATCGCCCGACGCGTAATGAACGTTATGAATGTGTAATGTGACATGTAATTTATATATTTAATGTTGCACGTCAATATAATTTATATCAGCGGCTTTGTCCTGACCCACATTACAAGAATTATATTATTATTTTATATTTTCCGTTGTTGTTATACATTTTAAATGTTCCTAATGACGAATCCATTTTGATCAAATAAAAGTGTCTACGTCCAAAGCTCGATTTTCTAAAAGCTATTCTATTGGGTTGGCTAAAAAGTAATTGCGTTTTTTTATATAAATAAAAGGCGTATTTTTCATGGGAAGCAAAAACTTTATTAAACAATATATTGTCCATTTTGTTTGATTATCTTTTGCCATTTTTCAGGCAACTTCACGATTCCGCGCTCAAAAAAGTTCTTATCTTTTTCAGCAAAAAACAATTCCAACAACGATTTGATATCCTCATCAGCAGTAAAGGTTTTACCATTCAAGGCGTTTTGCAAAGAACGAAACGAATGGTAATCTGATGGTGCCAGGTCTGGCGAATATGGTGGATGTGGTAACACATCCTATCCAAGCCGCAACAATTTTTCACGAGTGACCAAACTTGTACGTGGTCTAGCGTTATCATGGTGAAACGCAACACCTTTGCGATTCACCAATTCTCGACGTTTCTGTTTGATGGCATCATTTAATTTATCCAGTTGACGACAGTATACGTCTGAATTAATGGTTTGATTCCTTGCAAGCAGCTAAAAATACACAATACCTTTATAGTCCCAACAGACTGACAGCATAATCTTTCTTTGGTGAATATCTGCTTTCCAAGTGCTTTCAGCAGGTTCATCACGATCTTTTTCGTTTGACGTTGTTGTAGACGATCGATTTTTCGTCGCCTGTTATCATACGTTTCAAAAATCGATCATTTTCCTCACGTTTCAAAAGAGAATCGCAGATGTCAATACGCTTAGTGAGATGAATTTCTTTGAGCTCACGTGGTACCCAAATATCGAGCTTACTAATGTATCCAAGTCGTTTTAAATGGTTTTCAACACTCCATTTCGATATGTTAAGATTCTCAGCAATCTCTCGTGTCGTTAAACGCCGATTGGAATCGATCAGTGCCTTTATTTTGTCATCATCAATTTCGATTGGCCTTCCCGAGCGTGGTGCATCTTTCACATTACAATCTGCAGATCGAAATTTAGTAAACCAATTTTGACACTGCCGCAGTTTTAAAGCATCTTCGCCATATATTGGGTTGGCCAAAAAGTAATTGCGTTTTTTTTATATAAATAAAAGGCGAATTTTTCATGGGAAACAAAAACTTTATTAAACAATATATTGTCCATTTTGTTTGATTATCTTTTGCCATTTTTCAGGCAACTTCACGATTCCGCGCTCAAAAAAGTTCTTATCTTTTTCAGCAAAAAACTATTCCAACAACGATTTGATATCCTCATCAGCAGTAAAGGTTTTACCATTCAAGGCGTTTTGCAAAGAACGAAACGAATGGTAATCTGATGGTGCCAGGTCTGGCGAATATGGTGGATGTGGTAACACATCCCATCCAAGCTGCAACAATTTTTCACGAGTGACCAAACTTGTACGTGGTCTAGCGTTATCATGGTGAAACGCAACACCTTTGCGATTCACCAATTCTCGACGTTTCTGTTTGATGGCATCGTTTAATTTATCCAGTTGACGACAGTATACGTCTGAATTAATGGTTTGATTCCTTGCAAGCAGCTCAAAATACACAATACTTTAGAGTCCCACCAGACTGACAGCATAATCTTTCTTTGGTGAATATCTGCTTTTCAAGTGCTTTCAGCAGGTTCATCACGATCTTTTTCGTTTGACGTTGTTGTGGACGATCGATTTTTCGTCGCCTGTTATCATACGTTTCAAAAATCGATCATTTTCCTCACGTTTCAAAAGAGAATCGCAGATGTCAATATGCTTAGTGAGATGAATTTCTTTGAGCTCATGTGGTACCCAAATATCGAGCTTACTAATGTATCCAAGTCGTTTTAAATGGTTTTCAACACTCGATTTCGATATGTTAAGATTCTCAGCAATCTCTCGTGTCGTTAAACGCCGATTGGAATCGATCAGTGCCTTTATTTTGTCATCATCAATTTCGATTGGCCTTCCCGAGCGTGGTGCATCTTTCACATTAAAATCTCCAGATCGAAATTTAGTAAACCAATTTTGACACTGCCGCAGTTTTAAAGCATCTTCGCCATATATTGGGTTGGCCAAAAAGTAATTGCGTTTTTTTTATATAAATAAAAGGCGAATTTTTCATGGGAAACAAAAACTTTATTAAACAATATATTGTCCATTTTGTTTGATTATCTTTTGCCATTTTTCAGGCAACTTCACGATTCCGCGCTCAAAAAAGTTCTTATCTTTTTCAGCAAAAAACAATTCCAACAACGATTTGATATCCTCATCAGCAGTAAAGGTTTTACCATTCAAGGCGTTTTGCAAAGAACGAAACGAATGGTAATCTGATGGTGCCAGGTCTGGCGAATATGGTGGATGTGGTAACACATCCCATCCAAGCTGCAACAATTTTTCACGAGTGACCAAACTTGTACGTGGTCTAGCGTTATCATGGTGAAACGCAACACCTTTGCGATTCACCAATTCTCGACGTTTCTGTTTGATGGCATCATTTAATTTATCCAGTTGACGACAGTATACGTCTGAATTAATGGTTTGATTCCTTGCAAGCAGCTCAAAATACACAATACCTTTAAAGTCCCACCAGACTGACAGCATAATCTTTCTTTGGTGAATATCTGCTTTTCAAGTGCTTTCAGCAGGTTCATCACGATCTTTTTCGTTTGACGTTGTTGTAGACGATCGATTTTTCGTCGCCTGTTATCATACGTTTCAAAAATGGATCATTTTCCTCACGTTTCAAAAGAGAATCGCAGATGTCAATACGCTTAGTGAGATGAATTTCTTTGAGCTCACGTGGTACCCAAATATCGAGCTTACTAATGTATCCAAGTCGTTTTAAATGGTTTTCAACACTCGATTTCGATATGTTAAGATTCTCAGCAATCTCTCGTGTCGTTAAACGCCGATTGGAATTGATAAGTGCCTTTATTTTGTCATCATCAATTTCGATTGGCCTTCCTGAGCGTGGTGCATCTTTCACATTAAAATCTGCAGATCGAAATTTAGTAAACCAATTTTGACACTGCCGCAGTTTTAAAGCATCTTCGCCATATATTGGGTTGGCCAAAAAGTAATTGCGTTTTTTTTAGATAAATAAAAGGCGTATTTTTCATGGGAAACAAAAACTTTATTAAACAATATATTGTCCATTTTGTTTGATTATCTTTTGCCATTTTTCAGGCAACTTCACGATTCCGCGCTCAAAAAAGTTCTTATCTTTTTCAGCAAAAAACAATTCCAACAACGATTTGATATCCTCATCAGCAGTAAAGGTTTTACCATTCAAGGCGTTTTGCAAAGAACGAAACCAATGGTAATCTGCTGGTGCCAGGTCTGGCGAATATGGTGGATGTGGTAACACATCCCATCCAAGCTGCAACAATTTTTCACTAGTGACCAAACTTGTACGTGGTCTAGCGTTATCATGGTGAAACGCAACACCTTTGCGATTCACCAATTCTCGACGTTTCTGTTTGATGGCATCGTTTAATTTATCCAGTTGACGACAGTATACGTCTGAATTAATGGTTTGATTCCTTGCAAGCAGCTCAAAATACACAATACTTTTAGAGTCCCACCAGACTGACAGCATAATCTTTCTTTGGTGAATATCTGCTTTTCAAGTGCTTTCAGCAGGTTCATCACGATCTTTTTCGTTTGACGTTGTTGTAGACGATCGATTTTTCGTCGCCTGTTATCATACGTTTCAAAAATCGATCATTTTCCTCACGTTTCAAAAGAGAATCGCAGATGTCAATACGCTTAGTGAGATGAATTTCTTTGAGCTCACGTGGTACCCAAATATCGAGCTTACTAATGTATCCAAGTCGTTTTAAATGGTTTTCAACACTCGATTTCGATATGTTAAGATTCTCAGCAATCTCTCGTGTCGTTAAACGCCGATTGGAATTGATAAGTGCCTTTATTTTGTCATCATCAATTTCGATTGGCCTTCCTGAGCGTGGTGCATCTTTCACATTAAAATCTCCAGATCGAAATTTAGTAAACCAATTTTGACACTGCCGCAGTTTTAAAGCATCTTCGCCATATATTGGGTTGGCCAAAAAGTAATTGCGTTTTTTTTATATAAATAAAAGGCGAATTTTTCATGGGAAACAAAAACTTTATTAAACAATATATTGTCCATTTTGTTTGATTATCTTTTGCCATTTTTCAGGCAACTTCACGATTCCGCGCTCAAAAAAGTTCTTATCTTTTTCAGCAAAAAACAATTCCAACAACGATTTGATATCCTCATCAGCAGTAAAGGTTTTACCATTCAAGGCGTTTTGCAAAGAACGAAACGAATGGTAATCTGATGGTGCCAGGTCTGGCGAATATGGTGGATGTGGTAACACATCCCATCCAAGCTGCAACAATTTTTCACGAGTGACCAAACTTGTACGTGGTCTAGCGTTATCATGGTGAAACGCAACACCTTTGCGATTCACCAATTCTCGACGTTTCTGTTTGATGGCATCGTTTAATTTATCCAGTTGACGACAGTATACGTCTGAATTAATGGTTTGATTCCTTGCAAGCAGCTCAAAATACACAATACCTTTAAAGTCCCACCAGACTGACAGCATAATCTTTCTTTGGTGAATATCTGCTTTTCAAGTGCTTTCAGCAGGTTCATCACGATCTTTTTCGTTTGACGTTGTTGTAGACGATCGATTTTTCGTCGCCTGTTATCATACGTTTCAAAAATCGATCATTTTCCTCACGTTTCAAAAGAGAATCGCAGATGTCAATACGCTTAGTGAGATGAATTTCTTTGAGCTCATGTGCTACCCAAATATCGAGCTTACTAATGTATCCAAGTCGTTTTAAATGGTTTTCAACACTCGATTTCGATATGTTAAGATTCTCAGCAATCTCTCGTGTCGTTAAACGCCGATTGGAATCGATCAGTGCCTTTATTTTGTCATCATCAATTTCGATTGGCCTTCCCGAGCGTGGTGCATCTTTCACATTAAAATCTGCAGATCGAAATTTAGTAAACCAATTTTGACACTGCCGCAGTTTTAAAGCATCTTCGCCATATACATGACATAACTTTTTATGAGCTTGCACAGCGTTTTTCCCTTTTCGGAAGTAATAAAACAAAATATGAGGAAAATGTTCTTTTTGATTTTCCATTTTGAAATCGACGGCAAACAAACAATTGTTAACGAAATCGTGTGCTTTCTTTTTGTAAAACAAGCTTGAACTGTGAGTTGTTAACCTACATAATGAATTTGCGGTTTAGAATGAAGTTAGTTACATTTCAAGGTATGTATGTCCATCTATTGGAAAAAAACGCAATTACTTTTTGGCCAACCCAATATATATTAAATTATTTCGAAGAAATGCTAAACTAAACTTGGCAACATTCCCGAGAACATTAATGCAAATCGAGAGTATCTACCGTGCAAGAAAAGAGCGCAACTGCGTTTAAGTGGTCTCTTTACGGGTACAAGGCCGTTGGAAAATTGATGATCGCGGTGGGATTTGTTTAACAAATTGATCTTTTTATTTACCCACGAGCTATTGGCAACAAGAGCCCGAAGGGAGCTCTCAATTTGAGCGAACATTTGCGCGGCCTATCAGTGGTTTACAAGCCGATCAAGAATCTTCCGTAAAACAGATATTGCCAATAAAACCGGTTACTGCTATCGTGAATATCAATGAGGGGGTTGATGCCAACTGGTTTGTAGAAGCTGGTAGAACGTGGAGCGATGCAGAACAAGATTCGCGTTTGCCAGGACGGCTATTAATCCAGTCCAGGATTAAATATTAGGGTTGAATAGAGAGAGAGAGAGAGAGAGGAAAATAGGTAGGACAGGGGATGAATTTCTGTTCAGCGACGTGGTGAGAGTCCACATTACACTCGGACCGTACTATCCGTTTAATAATACAGCGACTTTAATTTTCCGAGTGTTATCAACAGTGCGAAAACTCGCGACGCGTTACCTCCTCTTGCAGTTACTCTTACCGAGACCGTTTGTTTTTTGCGGAAAAAGTTTTATGCCGCATGCAGCGACCGCTTTTGTTTCTTTTGAATTTCAGATATTTCCCTGCATATGTTCCCCTGACCAGAAGTTTCCCCTTACCCCCGAGAGCGAGCAGACGTTCTCGCTCGCGAAGCGATATTCTTGCCGAAATTTTACGAATCGAAAAACAACAAGAGAAAATTCTCTCTTGCTTTCGAGGAAACTAGTAGAGCGTATTTTTCTTTTCCGATGAAAATATTGCCATTGTAGCGCAACGAAATTAATAACAATGAGATTCTTCTGGATGTGACGTTCCGCGAGATGGATTCTGACGGTCGTTGACAGTTGAAATGCATAGAGCAGAAGCAAGACGAGACAACAAACACTTTCGCGGCTATTTTATCGCGCGAAGGATCGATGCGTTTTCATGTCGCGTCGTTTTTCCAGCTCGTGTCGACATCACGGAAAAACGCGGCGAAACGCCAGCGTACGATAAGCTAGAACAGCTCGGTGGGTGAAGGATTTATCGTGCGCTAGGGTTGCCGCGCGTGGAATTGCCGGTACCTTGCGGAAAGCTCGACGGATCTTGCTTGAGCGTGGAAAGCCCGGAGCTTTTGTGAGCTTACCGACAGCTGGTAGCTGAACTTCCATTCTTCTTCAAGAGGATGGACTTCACAGTTGGTCTGTCTGTTACCTTATTTATCCACTACAAGTATAAGCGTATGATCGAACATCAAGTCGCTGACGTAATTCACTGCCGTTCACTATATTTGAAATGAGCATGCAGACTTCATAAAAGCACATCCGTAGCTTGAAAAAATTTGAATTAAAATTTTCCGATAATAGCAGCATTTCTTGCTACATATTAAAAATTAAAAAAAACAGATGTGGAATAACGGGATCAAGTATAGTGGTTCGACTGGCACGTATGAAAAATTGGAAAATTACAAGTAATTGTTTTTTCATCGTACAAGAGCTTTCAAAAGTAGCAACAATACTTCTAATACGCGTACTCGTTTTCAGCATCGTGCATAGAAATACGGTGGATTTTGCCTCGCGCAAAGGCGATAACGAAGTAAGTCAATACAACTTCATTCCACCAGAAATTATGCCGCGGCGGTTTCACTAGCGCAATTTCCTGGCTGGAAATTCCTCCGGAGATACTATATAGGCCCGCATCGTTACCCTGCTTTCACGAATGGCAGCAATGTATCGGAAATTCTCCTGGAGGAGTTGCTCGATATTCACATTTGATTTTGTTCACCTGTTTTGCTTTTTTGGTTCCGCGTTTGGTTCCACACCGCGCAGAGTAAAATATCGAGAGCTCTAGGATCTAGTTTTACTTTAAAATATGGAAATCTATACGATATATACGATATATATATATATACAGGGTGGCCCATTTTAATTTATACAGTCGATTTTTTAAAAAACTAAAAGAGATACGAAAAAATGTTTCAGACAGACATGTCACGATTTCGAGGGGGACATAAGATGATATGGTACCAATGGTGGTTTGACCTTGAATAGTCGTTTGAAGGTCACGCGAAGATCACCTTCAATTTCTTAAATTGAAACCCCAACTTTTTATTGCGGATTCTTATTCTCCATCGAAAAGTAAGTAACTTTTGTCTGAAACATTTTTCCGAAAAATGTCATCTTATGTCCTTAAAATGTCCTCAAAACTCATCTTGAAGATCATTTTAAGGACATAAGATGACATTTTTCGGAAAAATGTTTCACACAAAAGTTACTTACTTTTCGATGGAGAATAAGAATCTGCAATAAAAAGTTGGGGTTTCAATTTAAGAAATTGAAGGTGATCTTCGCGTGACCTTCAAAACGACTATTCAAGGTCAAACCAATGGTATCATCTTATGTCCCCCTCGAAATCGTGACATGTCTGTCTGAAACATTTTTTCGTATCTCTTTTAGTTTTTTAAAAAATCGACTGTATAAATTAAAATGGGCCACCCTGTATTATATATATATATACAGGTGTCCCGGGTTTTAACCGACAAACTGCGGGAGCATATTCTACTAGTGGAAATAAGAAAAATTCTTATATCGAGTTTGCTTAGAAATGCTTTATTACAAAGTTATAAACCAATATTGAAAAGAAATATGAGATAAGTAACAACGGAACATAGTGTAGAATTTGGAAGGTCGAAGATGTTCACACGTATTCATGTTCACTATGTTGAAACGATTCAGTATGATTGTTACTTTCACAACAGTAGCTGTTAGATTTCAATCGTCGTGTCAACTAGCAATTACTATCAGAATGCCAAAAGTGTTTTCAAATGAGGAATACACGATATTCATTTCGTGTACGGATTCTGTGACGGAAATGCACGAGCTGCCGTACGAGAGTATCAACGTAGATTTCCTAACAGGAGAGTACCAGATAGATTTAAAGCAACGAATTACTAATTCAGTTACTGAGATGCAACAAAATTTTCAGGAATGTCGTACTGTAACAAATTCTGTACTACGTCGATGTCTAGCTTGTATCGATGTGCAAGGACAACATTTTGAAATGCGTCACTAAATCATTGCGTAGATAATTTTATTTTTGTGAAAAAATCCGTTGTTACTTATCTCATATTTCTTTTCAATATTGGTTTATAACTTTGTAATAAAGCATTTCTAAGCAAACTCGATATAAGAATTTTTTCTTATTTCCACTAGTAGAATATGCTCCCGCAGTTTGTCGGTTAAAACCCGGACACCCTGT